>NC_058410.1:89704108-89877693 GCF_002201575.2 Neomonachus schauinslandi | reverse complement strand
TTTATTTATTTATTTATTTATTTATTTATTTATTTATTTATTTATTTTGTGGGGTGGGGAGAGAAAGAGAAAGAGAGAGAGCAGAGGGAGTGGCAGAGGGAGAGCGAGGGAATCTCAAGCACACTCCCTGCTGAGCAGGCCAAGCCCCCTGACCTTTAAAACTCTAGGCTTTAAGCCCTGCTGATTGTCAGAAGTCACAAAATTCGGTCCCTTTTGATTTCCAAGCCAGTTGCTATGGGGATTCCTTTTCCTCATGAGCTCCCAGCCTTTCTCCATGACTGCAGCTCCCTTCCCATCACAAAGGCCAAGATCCGTTTCTCTCCCCAACCCTGTCTCCATCCTTGCAGCCTCCTTTGATGTAACCCTTTCTCTTAGTTGTGGGGTTTGTTCTGTCAGTCTTCAGGGCAATTTCTGGGATATTCAGGATGATTTGATAGTTACCTAGTTGTCATCATAGTTTTTCCTGTATCATTTTTTATAATCAATTTCTACCTCACTGATTTTACATTTTATATTTAGCTACTTAAATATTAAATATTTTCCTAAATAAGCTACCAAATATATTTTCATAAATGGGTAGATATGAGTATGACTTTACCTGCTGGTTCTCATAAAATAGATCAAATTGGACCATATTAAAAATACTAAAATTCACCATGGCATCCTCTTTGGGGATGATTCTAGATAATTTTATAATTTCTTCAGGTCTTTCTTATATTTAAATCAGGAGTTTTAATGAGGAAATTAGGGACAATGTGCTTCTGTGGGTCAATTAGGTTCATTTTAAAGTTCAGCTCATTCACCTTGGTTACCACCACTGAGTTATTAAAATCATTACTAAAGAGATAGAATAGAATTAAAAAGAAGTGGTTCGAAAATTAGAACTTTGGGGCACCTGGGTGGCTCAGTTGGGTAAGCGGCTGCCTTCGGCTCAGGTCATGATCCCAGGGTCCCCGGGATTGAGCCCAGCATCGGGCTCCCTGCTCGGTGGGGAGCCTGCTTCTCCCTCTCCTCTGCCTGCCTCTCTGCCTACTTGTTCTCTCTCTCTATCTCTCTGTCAAATAAATAAATAAAATCTTTAAAAAAAAAAAGAAAATTAGAACTTTGCAGAGTAAGAGTAACAGAGGCACCTAGTTTTTTAAAACTGAAATTTATGTATCCTGATTTCTATATTCATGTTCAAATGAGATGAGTAATTTTAATTTTCTTTGCAAGAAAATTTAACTGGGTGACAGTCTATATTAAGCCTTTTTGTTACAATTATGTAGTTAAACTTTGCACCTCATTGTAAAGAGTTCTAGTCATCAGCATATTGTCAGAAGGAATTTTTGTAAATTAAGAAAGATTGCTTGCAAAAACATACTAACTTTGTGAAGGGCATCTAGAAAGATAAAGAATTAGGACTTCAGGTAATTAGCTGAGAAAAATTGGTAACTGACAAAGAATTGGTGAAGCAAATGCCTTTCTCTGTTCACATAACAGATGTAAGAATAATTAGGGGTTGGCCCAGATTTGCTAATAGTAAATCTAGTCAAAATACAATGGCAACAACCAACAAAAATACTGCCGCTCCTATTCTTTCAGGACCTACAAGATTCCTTTTGTGACCATTCATCTGCATGCAATTCTTATTCCCTGAACTTTTCTGTCCAATCATAGGTTCAGGTAAGAAAAGATTATGAAGAGCTGGGGAAAGGAGGTAGGAAATATATTTAACATTAAGCCATCAGTTTGAGGAAATAATTCTTCTTTTTTTCTTTCTCCAAATTTTTCTTTAAATTCCAGTGAGTTAACATACAATGTAATATTAGTTTTAAGTATAGAATTTAGTGATTCACCACTTACATACAACACTCAGTGCTCATCACAAGTGCCCTCCTTAATACCCTATCACCTATTTAACCCATCCTCATGCCCACTTCCCCTCCAGTAACCCACAGTTGGTCCCCCATAGTTAAGATCTGTTTCTTCATTTGCCTCTCTTTTTCTCCCCCTATGTTCATTTGTTTTGTTTCTTAACTCTCACATATGAGTGAAATCACATGGTATTTGTCTTTCTCTGACTGATTTATTTTGCTTAGCGTAAGACTCTCTAGATCCATCCACGTCTTTGCAAATGGCAATATTTCATTCCTTTTTAATCCTTCCTTATATATTTTTTAAAGATTTTATTTATTCATTTGAGAGAGAGAGAGAAAGAGCACAAGCAGAGGGAGAAGCAGAGGGGAGGGAGAAGCAGACTCCCCGCTGAGCTGGGAGCCCAACGTGGGGCTTGATCCCAGGACCTGGAGATCATGACCTGAGCTGAAGGCAGACACTTAACCATCTGAGGCACCCAGGAGCCCCTAAGATACAATCATCAAACCTAAACTTAGAATGACTACTGTAAAGCATGGGATAGGACCATGACCTGTCTTATTCAGCAGTGTATGCCTAGGTACAGTTTCTACAAAGTAGTTTTTCCATAAATATTATTTCATTAAGAACAACTAGTCACATGGCACAAATAAGAAGGCTACAAAATCTGAGATGAAAAGAAGGGTAGAAACATTTTCCATAGAGACCCCTGACAAAGGCTTTCACCAAAACTTATTGTGGAAGAATGAAAGTTAGTTAACCCATGGGCCTCTGTGATTACCCCTGATTACATCTGCCCTCAAGATGATAGCTGTATAGTAAATTATATATGATTCTCACTTTGTAGTGTTGATCACCTCATTTTTAATTAATGCTTTCATTGGTTTCTTAGAATGCTAGGTGAAACATAACTTCATAATTTGTTAATGATAATATCAGGATCATATAGATCACAATTTATAAAAATTCGGTGTCCATATTGGGGAAGAATACCAGTTAAACAGTGTTCCATGTATAAACCAGCCCTGGTTCAATGCCTGTTATACCAGACAAGTAATTGATAGAACCCCATTTAATTCTCCAATGTATCCTGGTGTGGGTGATAGATTAGTAAGTCACGTACACATGCAGGATATGTTAGCAGGGGCTATTCCTGTCTGAGTGAGTAATGGAAGAGCAAAATGTTAAAAGACAAGATCTCACTTTATGAGCATGCCTGCTGTTTCCCTAAGTAGGTGACAAATGGACTCACAAGCACGCCTACCATTTCAAAGTAAACACAGAATTTTAACCAATGAATGATGAGCCTATTCCTTCCAAGATGCAGAACCAACCTTTTTGTCTGACCTGCACTGATTCATCTGTATCAATTAGTTACAGACAGCCCTAAAACTAGATTTCAACTATTCACAGGATTGCACTAGTTTGGAGTAGGTTGTCACTTCTTATACTTAAGCTGTTTTAATTTACTTTATCACCTGACATAAAAATTCTGCTGAAAGTAGGCAAAAGAAACGATAAAATATATGCTTGAAACACCCTCCGTTCTTGCTTTTATAAATTGATAATAGTATAAAATCAAATAAAATCAATTTTTTTTAAATATGAGAGTTTTTTAATATATTCATCATTTAGGTTTATTCATCATTAGCTATTATACAGCTAGTACTAATTATTATAATCACATAAAATATGTGAAATTACAGTTATTATTTATTGTAAATCAGTTAATTCTTCGAAGATGGGGATACCTGTTGCTTAATCATTGCTTGCTGCCTAGGAAGGCAGTGTCAAGGGGACTCAGCTAATACTATGTGAGTCCAACCATAAAAGAAGTTCCTACCACTTTTTGTTATTAACAATGTAGGACAATAAAATCATTTGGCAATCGGTTAAACACTAACCCTAGGAAAATTTTTTTTTCTTGAGTTCTTTGAAAAAATTTATTCCAAGTCAAAACATGTTGTTTGTGCTTGCTTATTTAAAATATGCTTGGGATTCAAATGATTAAAATATATTGCAGAACTAAAATAAAGAAGTAACATATGCACAGGAAAAAGACTTAAAAGTTTAAAGCTACTGTGAGGACATGATTCTCTTTCAAACATTATTTTAGGCAACAGTCAACTTCCCTACCAAAAATCTGAACAGAACAGGATAAATTACCCACTTAATGAAGTAGATAGAGAAAGTCATTGAGAAACTAGTCTATGAAAGAGAGAGAAGAGCAAAGGAATAACAATTTCTGAGGTATAAGACATGGACCAGGAGATTATTGAAGTGGACCCTGGTTATATAGCCTTCCTAAAGCTACTTCAAGCAGTTCAATGACTCTTTAATTTAGCCATTTTATGTTTAATAAATCTGGAATCCTGCTCCTGCCTCCCCCCTCCTTAAAAACAAAGTAGAGAGAACTCGTTCTCATCACGTATTTCATGCTACTTAACCTCTAAATTTTTCAACTAAATGTTCAATAATATAAATAAGAGGAAAAATTGAAACAAATTTGGTGTGCCTAGGTGGCTCTTCCCCCAGGTCATGCTCTCTCTCGCGCTCTCTCTCTCTCTCAAATAAATAAAATCTTAAAAAAATTCAAACAAATTTAATCTAAGTCAGTATTTCAATATTTTAAAAAAGATTTTATTTATTTATTTGTCAGAGAGAGAGAGAGCACAAGCACGGGGAGTGGCAGGCAGAGGCAGAGGGAAAGCAGGCTCCCCACTGAGCAGGGAGCCCTATGCGGGACTCAATCCAAGGACACTGAGATCATGACCTGAGTGGAAGGCAGACGCTTAACCATCTGAGCCACCTAGGCATCCCTAAGTCAGTATTTCAGAGGGAAGGACTGAAAAGCAGAGTTTGTGACCAACCAGCATATATACTTCTTTCTGAACTGAAAGTAACTAGTCTATTCCCAACAAAGGAAGAAAAAGAATAAGAAAGCAATTTGATTTAACCAACTCGATGTACCTAACTCAGTTGCAGCACCCACATAAACTGGAAAAAATGTTTCTCAATTTAGAATGTTATCTTATGCTAGGGGTCTGCTAGTTTGAGACAAAAGCTTCTCTTCTTTAAGTCTGAGCTTCTTTAACTTTCATGAAGACTGTTTTTCTTTCTGTGCACAGGTTTTACTATTCTCCAACTTACACAACCTAAACTTCCTAAGTCCAGTTTTCTCAACCACAGTGGTATAAATATTTGGACCTGATATTTCTTTGTTGTGGGGGCTGTCATGTCCATTGCAAGATGCTTAGCAGCAAACCTGGCTGCTAAGGCAGGCACCAGAAGCAGACACAATCTGTATTTGTGACAACCATAAATGTCTCTAGACATTTGTATCCCCCAGGGGACAGAAATTACACTTGGTTGCTCTGGGATCTTTTGTATCTGACCTTACCTATTCTTTTCCAGAGATGTCTATATCTCTCACCACAAACTATGGCACTATCCATCCATTCTCTAAACCTCAAGAAATGTCTCTGAGGATTGATAAAGAATGAACGTATTGCTGTATTTTTCTGGTTGAGGGTACAATTACAAGGTACCTTTAGGAGCTTAGGATAGTTATGGGCCAGTAGGAAATAGTTTCAGCTTTTCTGTTCAACTTAGGCTTTAGTAGCAGATCATAGTGTAAATATTAGATTTTTTCATTTTGTGTATGTGTGCAAACTAATATTTTGAGTGTCTATAACATATTTAGCTTATCCAACATTCCTTTCTTTGATTTGTTGACCTTTACATTTTTTTTACATTAAAAAAAACCAACATTGAGGGGTATTTTGTGTATCACATAATTCTTTCCATCTTCACCAAATGTATCTCTCCCCAAATTCAGTGTCAAGTTAGCTTTGACTACCCTATTACTAAGAGAGATGTCTCCTGTTGGTCAGTTTGTGGAGTTTGTGTTCTTCCTACATAGAAGCACCCTTCCAAAGAGGTTCCCATCTGCTACACTTGGCATGACTTGCCTTTGCTGAAATTTTGCTGCCTTCCCTGGAAGAAGGGTAGTCCTGTACAAAGAAACAAAGATATCTACCTACATAGAGCTTAAATTTCATCCTAATATACACTTATAGACAATGAAAAAGATATGTGAAGAACTATACTGTTATCTGGGAAACTGGATGGCAATGGTTGTTAAAAAGAAACTAAAAAAAGGAGATGACATGTATGAACCAGAAGTGAGTATTTAACATTTTCCACTGGATGTCTATGGAAGAACTCACTGAAAAGGTAAACATTTGAGAAAATACCTGAACAGAATGAAAAACCCCACAAAGCAGAAATTTGGGTCAAAATCTTTAAGATAAAGGCCCTGAGGCAGAACAGAGTATGCCTGGTTTCTTCTGGGAACTTCGAGGGCACTGTTGCTATTTTAGTGTGAGCTAGAAGGAATATGAACATTGAGCCTCTGATTTAATGCTTACCTGATCTAGCCCCTGAAAAGCCTAATTTTGTGAGACTTCAAATTCTTGTGTGCGTATGTGTGTGTGAAAGAGAGAGAAAGAGAGAGAGGGAGAGATTGAAAGAGAGAGAGAAATATTCTGTTTAGATTTTCTGTTGTTGCAACTAAAATTTTAAAACTCTAACTCCTACCCCAAATGCAAATTGTATTCATATGGAATTCTAATTTGAGCTTTACTTCTCTCAGTGTTCAGTATGAGTTTGCATAAGTCACGCTTGCTGCAAATTATTGTAAAAAAAAAAAAGATTTAACTAGAGGATGGAAATAGAAAAGAGGAATGAAACAGATGGTAAAGTTAAACTAGATGAGTTTTAAATTTTGTTTTTTTGTTGGTTCCCCAGTGGAACCTTATAGGAAACTTAAAAAGATGAGATAAAACATAAACTGCTTTCTTATATCTGCATCCTTGAACCAGTTATAAAACAAGAGAACCAAAGGAGCTGTATATAAAGCTCTCATGGTATTTTTTTTGATGGTATAAAAAGCAGCAGTCAACAATTCTGTCATAACATTAGGAAGTTATAAAATATTTGGATAGGCACAGACCAGAAATTGTGGCTCTAACTATGTATAATATCTATTAAAATGAAATTAAATTTATTAGTAAATCATTGAAACTCTAAGAAACCCTGAATCATTGCTATGAGGTGATGTAAATAGCATTTAATTGCACAGTGCCTATATTTTTAGTTTATTGTGTGCATAGTATCAATCATATTTTTAATTTAGTGGCTGTAATTTTTTCATTTTTATAACCATGAAAATGACAATCAGAACAGTTCTCTCCCTGTTTGAGTTCTTAATTTTTTTTCAATGATTTATTTTTGGTGGCTATTGGAAATCTGACTCTCATTTGGGGTGTAACAATTGTTTTATCATGGGGGCTATTTATATTATTAATATTGAGATTAATATTGACATTGTGAAAATGCTTGATTAGAAATTCCTCATCACAATTTCAGTGAGAAAGTTCAGCATCCTTCTGCCACTTTAATTATAGAGAAAACGAATTGAAAAAAGGGAAATTTAACTCATGATGAGGAGCATGGCTTAGAATTAATAAGGTTCTGACATACTTTTTTTTTTACACTTAATATTGTCCATCCTATTGCATTTAATATAAACTTCCTAATCTTAAAGTAATTATGGAATATGTTTTATCCTTCATAATACTACAATTAAATGTATATTCAAAAGAAGTAAATCATTTTTTCTGATTATAATTTTCATCTAATTCCATTAACAGGAGTAGACCACTGTCACATTGTTGGTTTATTTCCTTTTAGCCCATATTATGCATATCTGTACAATACAAATATCATCCAGCCTCCACTGGCCAACACAACTCTGGTTAACCTTGGTGTTAAGTTAGAACTGGATTTTAACTCAGAGTCTCTCTGTGATTCCCTAAGCCATTCTTCCCCATGATTCTCTGTGGCTCCCTGCTTCCCTGTCCCTGTGTGTATTAACTTGTTCCTAGACTATATAGATTACAGGCCTCAGATATTTCACTCTTTCCATTAAGTCAATGCAAATCTATAGGGAAAATTTACATTTATTTAAAATGACAAAGTCTTGAGTGATTATGGGGATGGGTAAGTCAGAAACTGTATCACCTTGTGCCATCTAACTGGCTCCCCCAACCCCCTGCACTTCTTACTGCCTGGAAAAGCCTGGGCTCTTGATATATAATCTTTCATGATGTCTGAACACTCTGGGAGGTGAAACCCAATGGATAATCTCTGTGGGAGTAGTGCTGCCATGCCTGTTGACCTTTCCCACAACACAGGAAATATATATTTTATTTTATTACAAGAAGATAAATACCTTACATATACACATCTAAACCCAAATTACAGTTAGAATAATATAGCCATTTTTCATCAGATATTTCGATCTGAATATTTTCCAAATATCCCAATACACTTGAAAAACATAGTCTAAATTGGAGGTGTATTCTATTATAGGGACACATTATAATATTTAAGCTATTCTCGTTGCTTAATTTGATTATTTCTATTCTAAAATAAACAACAATATAGTGAATATTTTCTACACATGTTTAATATAATCCTGCTTTCTTACTTCAGGTATTTCTAGATTATTACAGCTATTTTCAGGTATTTCTGAATTATTACAGATGAAAAAACTTTAGGTATATACTCTACATTGCCAACTGGTGGTCCTATTTTCCCTGAATACATGCAAAAATACTGTTGCAATAAATATGTATACTTTTGTGTTTTGATGGAAAAGTGTAAAACGGTATGTCCATACTGCCTTAAATGATATTTCATCTATTTGAACATTTTAAAAGTGTGCTTATTTTCCATTTGCATTTTTATCTAAAGATTATTTATAAAAATCTACTGTTGAAATTTATTGTTTTTTCTTTAAAAATTACTGATATACTATACATATAATTTTGCATGAAGTAACAAATATGCCCCACTATGACAGAGTGTTTTTTTAATTTCTTGGCAAGCAATCAAGGGTCAAGGAGATCACTTAGGGCATAGAGCCGAAGTGAAAATAGTAATATTCAAGCCTTTATTCACTTATTGCCACAGTGCTGTTAACAGGAACAAAGAGGCTCCAGGTATTTTTCCCCCCCAGAGGAACAACATGAGGCAAGATCCAGTGGCTGCAACACAGATAAGGGAACCCTCTCATTGCCCTGAAGAAAGAGGGCTAGGAAAGGTAGAGAAAGAGGGCTAGGGGTGGAAAAGTATTAAGTCAATGTGGAAAATTTGGCTCAGTCAAGGCCCCCCTATATAAAGAGGTCTCCCTGAAGGCACACGGGAAATGCCCCAGCTACGGCCCTCGGCTCCCCCATAATGAAAAAGACCTCTGAATAAGGTACATGTGTTGTTGAGAAGAATAAGTAATCTGCAACTGTTGTGTGTACCATTTTGTAGTCATTTAGGTAAGTGGATTGATAGTACTGTTCACATTTTGTATATCCCTCCAGATTTTCTGTCTACTTATTCTACCAATTACTGAAAGGAAAGTATTCATCTCTCAAATATAATTTTACTTTTACTTATTCCTTTTTTGGATTATGTCAGTTTCTGGTTCATATATTTTGAATCTCTTTTATTAAATGTATAACTCAGTATGATTAGTTGACCCACTTATTTTTGTGAAATAAAGTCCTCCATCTTTGATAGTTCCTGATATTGAAATCTACCTTATTGATAAAACTACATCAGTATTTATTTTGCCTAATTTTTATATATCTCTCTCATTATTTTACTTTCAATATGTCTCTATCTTTTTTTATATAAAATGAGTATCTTTTCAACATTTGAGTTTTGCTTCAGGTACCATTAGTAATCTCTGCCTATTAACTGAAGTGTGTAATCAATTTATATTTACTGTGATCCTGGATATAGTTGAATTTAAGTGTATCATTTTGCTTGCATTATGCCTGCTCTCTTCTTTCCTCTGAATATAAATATATTTGTTTTCTCCAAATAGGAGGAGAAATAGTTCAAATCTCTTCCTAAAATATTATAGTTTATCATATAGTCTCTTTGAATTTGGTCGATATATTCAAAAGTTAATAATGCAAAATTAGAGTAGAAAAACAAATATCAGTTAAAAATTCCAAAAATGCATTTTATATTTACAAGCTAAAAATAATTTGACTATAATATGTATTTTATTTTCTTTAATATATCACATTGAACTTAAGTATCATGAAAATATAAATTAAGTTAATTGAATATAAACTATTTCAAAACTTCAATATATCCATAACTAAGATTATTAATCAGTAGGGAAAAACATATTTTTGAAAAAATATTATAGTGTTAAAAACATTCGTAATGCACATTATCTTCGTCATCACCTAAATTTTAACCCAATGAGAAGGCCAATAGCATTTCCTTCTTGTTAATATTTTATCTAGTGAAAAGTCATTAAACTTAAAGTAGAATTATAGAAAAAGCAGATTTGGCAAGGTGATAATAAGTCCAGTCTAGTTCCTTAAAAAAGAAATTAAAACTGGATTTCGAGTCAGTAACATATAGATAATTGTTGACATACAAGAACAGGTGAGATTTTCCAGGAAGAAATGATGGTGGAGGAAGAGAAATTTAAAAATAAAAGTCAGAGATAAATTCTCGGAGACTATCTCAAGACAAAACAGAAACCAAAGCCCAAATATAAATAATATAATATAAAAGAAATTCAAACCAAAGCAGGAAAGACATTTCAATTAGACAATTTCCTATTAAGGAAAGGGTAAATATATTTTAAAGGAAAAAGAGATGCTAGTACATTCTTTATACTGAAAGTAGTTATGTATAGTACTTAAAAGTATGAGTTGTAGAGTTGCTTGGAGTAAGTTTAAATCTAGCTTTATCCATCCTTACCAATATGTATGAATTTGGGAAAATATTAAAAGCTCAATAGACATTTTAATTTTCTATAAAATGTAATGGTATTTATGTGAAGATCAAATGAAATAATGACCATAAATGACATGCTGTAATATCAACGTTTTATAGCTGCAAAATGAATGTTATGTTCTTATCCTATGTGTTCTTGCATAATAACATTTTTATATTTTAGCATATGTTTCCAGAAGTATACACATAAATTTGTCCATGATTCATTTCATAAATTGACTTTTCATTACTTTAAAAATATTTTATTAAAATATTTTGTATTTAGAGAAAACAATAAAATGAATGCCATAATCCTACTGTCATTGTTTACCAAAACAGTTTTAAGAAATATAGCATCATAAATGGATTAGAAGTTCCTTCTGTACTCTCAATGATCTTTTCCCCACATCTCTTTATAGAGAGCCCTTCTAGTAAAGCCAGTGTGTATATTTCTAATATGTGTGTTTTTACGTTTGCTATATATTTATCAATCATAGAAAGTATGGACTTTCTTGTGTATAAAAATTTTAATTAATTATTATCAGGCTATCTATGTCAGTCTTCAATAAGATTTTGAAATTCAACATTATGTTTTGATATTTAAAATATTAATACATGTAGCTATTGTTCACTAATTTTAACCACTCATTATAATACCATGGTGTGATTCTGCCATGATGAATTTTTCCACTCTCCTATCCATAGGCTTTTTAAAAAATATTTTATTTATTTATTTATTTATTTATTTATTTATTTATTTATTTATTTATTTATTTATTATTTTTATTGTGTTATGTTAGTCACCATACAGTATCCTTAGGCTTTAAGTTTGTTTTAGATTTGGTGTGAAAATTCTTGTATATGGCTCTTTCAGTGCATGCCTGATAATTTTTCCAATAGATACACCTGAAAGTGGAAATGCTGAGTTGTAGATATGCCTTACTGTCTGTCGCACACCCATTGTGTACTTGTAAAGTCATTTCAAAAACTATCCACCAATAAAAAGCATATTTGTATATCCTAACTATCTCACTAACTTTATTCTCCATCTAGTTTAAGAGCTTATGGCATTAGTAACTGTGGTTTTACATATACAGAGATATATTGCCAGGACTCAATTAGCTATATACTTATTTTATAATAAACACACTGCCTAGAACTCTTGTTAATGCCCTTCCAACATAATTCTTACAAGTTAAAAATCTTCATTACTAAACTTTATTTATTTTTTAAAGATTTATTTATTTGACAGAGAGAGACACAGGGAGGAAGGGAACACAAGCAGGGGAGAAGCAGGCTTCCCGCAGAGCAGGGAGCCCGATGCGGGGCTCATCCCAGGATCCTGGGATCATGACCTGAGCCAAAGGCAGACGCTTAACAACTGAGCCACCCAGGCACCCCTCCATTACTAAACTTTATATAAGTCATGTTTAAATATACATATAAAGATATAATTCTCTGGTTTAGATTAATAAAAGCATTTGAAATACAGACTGCCTGAAGCTATTGTATTTTCAAGTGCTAAATTACTCTGCCATGTATTAAATTACTTACTCTGAATCTTCCACTTATATTGAAACACCATCCTTCATTCAGACAGTTGATGCTGAGCAGTCTACAGTGGTCAATTACTTTCTCACAGTTTTTTCCAGTAAATCCTGGCAAACAACTGTAAATACATCCATGTAAATAAGAAAAGTTACAATTTAAATATTTTCACAAAAGCCTATTAACAGTTTGACAAAAATAATAATGCTTTGTTTAAATTACATGCAACATACATTATTACCTGATATTTTTAATCATTAATTTTGTCTATGCATGCTTGTGTTCTTAGCAAAGGAGAAAAAAATGATTTATTTAGTGAGAATCAGAGTAAACTACATTCATTTAATAGTCTTAATATTATCTTTTGAGAATTTAATGGTAAAACTAATTTTGGCCTAACTGAATATTTAACAATAAAATATAAGTTTTGGAAAACTATTAGAATAAATAAGACAATTTTTAAAATGTGAAAAAAGGGTGACAAGTGAGATTTCTAGTGCTTAGGAAAGCCATTATGTACTGATGATGTGCTACAAGGATTTAATGACACACATAAATTTGAGACATAGTATAAACAGTTACAGTGAACAGTAATAGTATGGTCACAGGCTACTTATAGGGTTTTATTTATAGTCATCTTTACTTTTTTTTTTCTAAATAAAGTAATCTTGTAGTGTAAGTGCCTAGGAATAAGCTTTTTTTTATGTTAACTGATTTATTTAATTAATTAATTTATTTATTTATGTTTTATTATTATATGTTAATCACCATACATTACATCATTAGTTTTTGATGTAGTGTTCCATGATTCATTGTTTGCGTATAACACCCAGTGCTCCATGCAGAACGTGCCCTCTTTAATACCCATCACCAGGCTAACCCATCCTCCCACCCCCTCCTCCCCCCTAGAACCCTCAGTTTGTTTTTCAGAGTCCACCGTCTCTCCTGGTTCATCTCCCCCTCTGATTTCCCCCATAAGCTTTTTTGATTGTAATGGCAATGCCTGACATTAAGCTTTTGATTGCCAAGGCATCCATTTCAGACACCCATCTCAAATAAACATATTGCCATCTGTATGACACAGAGACTAGCTACACAACGAGATAAGAAGACAGGCCTTCCCCACCCATGAAGTTCTCTTTATACAAATCCCTGTGTAACTAAATAACTGGCCACTTCCTTTCCCGCTCTCTAATTCCCACTCTTTCGTTCTAAATTTACCAGTAAAGAGTGAATCTGTGAAACCGTAGGTGCCCCACTCTTGACCCCAATAAATGCACAACCCCAGGTCCACATAGTCTCTCTTTCTCGCTCTCTCTGCCAGCAACTTGGCTGCTGGCCTGTGGGTATGCCCGTTACACCCCAGTACTTGAGTAATAACCTTGTTTATCAAAGATCCCTGATGGTTGGTGCAAAGCACATCTTGCAAGCATAAGAACCACAGAGGCCACAACATTGGCTCCTGTGGGGGAAACATATATGGAGGCTGCCAAGAGTAATATCAGCCCTGGTGAGTGCCCCAGGTGTTCCTAGCTGATAGCATCTCTATAGATATGTTGAGACACACAAAACAAATCTGGATTCCAGGTTACTGCAATTCATTAGCTGCAATCAATAAGATGCTAAGAATACATGGTGTATTGTCTTCCTTTGCCCTCACTCTCATTAATTTGTGAGAAATATTCCTGTACTTTAAATCATGTTTAGCAAACTTTCTATTGAAAGTGAAAGGAGCACCAAATTAAATGACAATGTATCTCTCTAAAGTAGATACTAGAGATTTTAAGGCCAAAATAATACTTTTCTTCTTCTTTTTAGAGAGAGTGAGGGAGAGTGCGTGTGGAGGGGGGCAGAGGGAAAGAGAGAGAAAGAATCTTAGGTATGTTCCATACCCAGCACAGAGCCCAGCATGGGGGTCGACCTCATGACCTGAGCCGAAATCAAGAATCAGGCACTTAAATGACTGAGCCACCCAGGAGCCTCCAAAATACTTCTTAAGACTAAGTTGTTACAAACTGATTTAATAACAAAGTGAATTATATCATATATTAATTATTTCAAATATCTTATAAGAACACAGGATAATTTCATAAAAGAAGGAATCAAAGGCCATGTTGACACAGTTTAACTGAAATAACATCAGTAAAATGCTTTAATAATTCTCTTTTCCTACTGTTCAAGGTATAGCCTGGCACTGGCACCTTGTAGAATTAAACATTCCCTCATTTATGTCAGGAATACCATCCATTTTTTTTTTTAGCACCTACAATGTGCCAGCAACTAGGCTAATTGTTTTAACACTATTTTCTATTTTCTCATTCAATCCTTATAAATCCCATGTGATACATATCATTACCACTATATTAAATGAAGGAACAAACTCAGAGAAGTTACGAGATTTACTTTGGTCATATAACTAATTTTAGAGCTGTTATTAAAATTAAGTATGGTCTTAACTTTAAAAGTATTGTATCTGTTACTCTATTAATAAAACCTGTTAGGACATGTTTACCTTACTTCCCTCATTCTGAGGATCTACCTAGAAACCCAGAAATTATTCCAAGTACCACTTTGTTGTGAAAGGTATCATTCCCACCCTTTCCTACTGGGGATAAGGAGTAGCAGGAATAAGGAAACACCAGAATATCCTCAAATTTTGGTGGGTTGTACTTATCATGTCTCAATTCTCCTTTGAGAGAGAATGAATCAAACTGTCCAAGACTAGCTAAGGACATGTGTGTTATTTGGTCTTATATTGTTCTGGAGTATGGTTTCCAGAGAGAAGGATCAGAGCTATAAATTAAGTGAAGAACTAATATTCAGTCCCTCATGAGATCAGATCAACAGGTTGCTGAATGAAGATTAGGGAGCAGCAACTCTGAGAAAGAGGTTTCTAAACAAAGCAGAACTTACTAATTATGAACTATTGTGCCAAAGTGTTAGCACTCTCACAATATACTAAGAAGGAAGCCCCAAAACACCATCTTTAAAACTTGGCCCAGGGAGGTTTAACCCAAAGGCAGAGGAAACCCATAATGAGAAAATTTTCCTGTTGAGTTACAGGCTATCAACCCTCCATGTCTAAATTCCTACTCCTAGTTTGAAATCTGAGAGGAGCTTTTGAATCTCATCCTAATGATATCCTAACAACTCAGCCTGCAGCCAGGGAAAGAAAAGGCTTAAATAGTATTCTTGCCACTTAAGAATTTAAACCAGAGAAAACAAAAACAAAGAAAAATAAATAAAAGCAAACTCCAGAATAATATGGACGCTTTGAGAAATTCTATTACAAAAGTGCAAGTAAACGTGAAAGATGCTAAAGATAAAGGGAAAATACATAAAAGAAGAGAGAAATTTCAGATAGAATCAACAGTTCAGCTCAATAAGTTAAACAGATAAGACTTTTTATGAAATACAATATAGAAGATAATATGGTGAGATAGTATATAAATAGAGATGACTTAGTGGCTAACAAAAATTAAAATAGAGCCAAATGAGTTAAGAAAGAAGTACTTTGAAATAAAAGTAGATAGAAATAAAATATGTTCAATATAAACAATAAAGTCTGAATTGTCACCTCACTCCCCCCCAAAAATGTCAAAAGTAGGGTACAATTCATACTTAAGAATATATAGCAAAAAGTGAAAGAAAAAGAAAATATAAAAAATGAACACTTAAAACACAGTGAATCAGAATATTTTAACAGTTTGATAAGGGCAAAAGCACATTTTATGAACTGGTCTGTGTGAATATCAGAACATAATAGCTAATATTTGGCAATTTAAAAAATCTGTAAATTTTATTATATTTAGTTTTTCTACCCTTTCTTCATTCATATTTCTACCTTGAAAAATAAACTATATTGGCCTACTTACACATTCCCTATGACATTACAATATTAAGCAAAACTGATTTTTTAAAGTTTTTTTACAGGACATGTACAGTACCTAATAATTTTATTTTAAATGAAGATTTAGCACAAAATTACACTGACTACACTTCACATCAAGAAACAAGTACTACAATTAATAAGGCTAGAGTCATTTATTTAAAAAGATCATGAGAAAGATATTTTTCTGGAATGTGTAATTAAGAAATCAAGGGACAGAACACAAATACACAAAAATAAAAATGCAAAAGGGAATATGAGGACAAATGGAAGCTAACAACACTACATATTCCTCAGTGCAAATATGCTAAAACGTTTATGTTAAAACATAGACTGCCAAAATTGAATAAAAATAAAAATAGCTGAATAGAACAAAATATTTGGTGGAACTAACTAAAAGATGCTAGGCTTATTTATTTATATGGATGAAGAATTCCAATTCCTATGAAATAGATGATTCTCATGGTATGTAAGTTTTGATCCTTAGAAAATGTATGCTAGCTATCAGAATTTGAATGCAAAAGCCTCAAAATGTACAACAGAAATAGTTACCACTAAACTCATATTTGAAAATGAAAAAAGTATGTTGTATTCATTGACACAAAATCCTATTTCTAGGACTTTATCCTGAAGAAATACTCAGATGTAATAAATATACATTTATATCCATATTTTCCCCATGATATTCCAAATGAAGCACCTACAGAAAGCAGAAACTGCTAATGTAAGAAGTCATTCTAGCCCACCACCCTAGTCTATCACCACTGTTCCCATATTACCAATAATCCAAGGTCATTATAAACAAGAAGCCAATTCCTGTCCAAATTGTCCATTCTTCTTCAGAAACCTTGGTCATCAAAAGTTTCATGTTAATGAATCTGATTCTAATTGTATATTTAAAAATATATATTTTATTTAACTAATTTAGTACCAATTTAGGGTTTTTTTCATACATAAAGTGTAGATTTTGCGCTATCCTATTACTGTTGAACTGAGAAGAAACATGCTGTTCTCAGGCAACTGCAAGTGGTTCTCCATGACTAGAGCTCAAAGTAAATAATGAGAGTAGCAAGAGATGAGAGGAGAAAGAGATCATGAAGGAATTTGTAAGAGTTACCAATATTCAGAAGTATCAAAAACTTAAGAGTGAAAATCAGGAGACTGGAAGTAGGGAATGGGAATGAAAGAAAATAAACAACGAAGTATTAAAAGATGAAAGAAGCCTTGTATGAATCAACGGTAATATGTTATTATACTGGAGACTGTGATAAACTTAAATCTTTTTAAATGAAGTTCAAAAAAAAAAAAAAGTGAGATTGAGCTGCTTCAGAGAGACAAAGAGTTGTCAGGTAAACCTTTAGATCTGAAATTAAGAGGAAGCCTCATCTCCTTAACCTTCAAAAATGCTGTTCCCTCCTATTATCTGCCATCCACTGGTATATGTGGGATCATGTAAATCCATGGTGCTTCCCATGCCACCACTTCTCCTTATACTGTGATCATTTCATAAACTCAAAACTCTCCAGAGCCTGAATAACAGCACTAACCTTTCATGCCGGCTCTACTACAACAGCTGCCACTCTTCCCAGAACATTGCGTCAACTTTACTGCCCATACCTTCACGTCTTTTTGACCCTAACCATGCCAGACTTTCTACTGTGCATGCCAATACTACAGTCAACTCAGGCTGCTTCTCAGCTTTCCACTGCCCATGGCTTTGCTGACTTCACTGATAACCTTTATTACGCAAACTGTTCCTATAAAGTAGCTAGGGAACTGTTCTACCTCCTTAGAGATCCATGCATTTAGAAGAGTCTTATAGCAGAGGTCTGCATACTTAGGTCCTTTTGGTTTACATATAGCTCTTTACAATCAGGAGATCCATGGATGAATCCAGGCACTGGTACTCATTTCCACCCTTGAGATAAATTCTCCTTGTTGGAGAGAAATATTATTTTAGGGTTTCAGAGATCCTTTCCTCTTCTTTTTTTTCTTTTTCCCATCTCTTCCTTCCTTCCTTCCTTCCTTCCTTCCTTCCTTCCTTCCTTCCTTCCTTCCTTCCTTCCTTCCTTCCTTCCTTCCTTCCTTCCTTTCCTCATAGTTCAGAGAAGCTCCCCCTCCCCCAAAAAAAGAAAAGAAAAGAAAAGAAAAGGCTCCAAAACATTTACATTCCGTTAATGGTAAACTTATATTTCTTTGATGTAAAGCCAATCACATAATGTTTACTATGTTTTTTTGGGGGGGGCAACAAAAGTTAATTGTTTAACAAATCTGGATACATAATTTTCCTCGTGGAACGCCGTATTTCTTCCACATGATGTCTACTTTCCTATCCACTAACAAATCCCGGGGATTTGCTCACATAATTTATTTCTTTTAGTTCTAGACCTTAAATACAATTTCCTCCATGGATGTCCCATCTGCTTCAGGAGCCCTATTTTAGCACCTATTTTATATATGTACCTTGATATTCTATCATTATCTATTTATGTTCACCTATGTGAGTATATGAACATGTATGTACACACATGCACATGTACACACATACATGCACACATTTTAATTTTCATTTTTAATCCATATTCCCTTTTGAAATTTTTATTCTAGTCCATTTTATATTTAGAAAGAATATTTTCCAGTTATCTTCTTCAGATAGGTCACCTCGGTGATAGGTTTTCTGATTGTCTGCATAAATATAAATATTTCTCTCACCACCCAATATATAGAAGTCATGTGTAAGATTTCGAGGAGGCAGTATTTTCTCTGGGTAGTCTTATAGATGCTTTCTAAAGCTATAAATGTTATACCACTGTCCTGAAGCGACTAGTATTGAAAATAAACAATGTGGGGGCGCCTGGGTGGTGGCTCAGTTGGTTAAGCGACTGCCTTCGGCTCAGGTCATGATCCTGGAGTCCCTGGATTGCGTCCCGCATCGGGCTCCCTGCTCGGCGGGGAGCCTGCTTCTGCCTCTGACTCTCCCCACTCTCATGTGCTCTCTCTCTCTCATTCTCTGTCTCAAATAAATAAAATCTTTAAAAAAAAAAAAACGAAAATAAACAATGTGATGCCATGCTGATTACTTTTCCTTTGTAGGTAAATTGTTTTTTCCTGCCTTAAAGCTTGATAGATATTTCACTGTGTGTTTTTTATCATCAATCTAGCTTGGATAGACTGTTTTTAATACTCAGACTCAGCCCTTGCTCCAGCTCAGAGAAATATTCTACAACTTGATTAATTATTGCTTCTCCTCCATATGTTCTTTTATTCCTTCTAGAGCTGCTATCATTCATACGTTAGATCTCCTTGATCTATTCTCCAAGACACTCAACTTTCTTCATCATGATTCATTAACTAATTCATCCATTAAGCTCTTCAATAAATAATCCTTGAGCTCCTTCTGTAGGTAGTTATTTTCCTAGCCACGGTGCATATTCAGTGAAAAAGTTTTTTTTTTTTTTTTTCTTTCCTCATGGTAGAGGACAGGAAATAAAGACTTAGGTAAAGAATATTTCAAGAGAAATGCAGGTTACAGTATATGGCAAGCACAGGTTATTGCTGTTTTCCCAAAGTCTGCATCAGGGACAGCTTCATGGGCAATTACTATTTCATAAGACCAGGATAAATTTAGGGTGAGGTCATGTATGTACGTGAAGATAAAAGCAGATCCCATGTATTTACTCTTTTCTCTACTTTAAAATACTTCTTCCATAAAGCATTCAAGATTTCCATAATTTGGATTACCACTTTCCTTCCAATTTTCCATCCACGTCATTAATTGATTAGTATGTTTTTTAGTGGTAGTCTATGTGCCCTCCTCTGGAATCTTTTCACTTATTTTGACTACAGTTATCTAATTTTATATGACCTCTCTCTCCTCCAGAGATTCTAATATCCTCAATTTGTGATCATTTTATTTTAACTCATGCTCTTCTCCTGTCTCTGGCCTCTCTTGCATCCAGAATTTTTCTTTGCTAACTCAGTGTCTTAAGTGCGGTATCCTTCAGTGAATGGAAGGAAAAATTGGGCCAAGAAAGTTGAAGAAACCAGGACATCAGTCCTCTCCTTACGGTCTCTGAGGCCAGAGAAATCTGGCCTCTTTCCTCCTTGGTATCACTGAGCAAACTCTCACTGAGAGTCTACAGTCCTTAAATTCAGAACTTAATTGACTCTTTATGGCAAAGGAGAACAAGAACACGTAAGTAGGTTGATTTCTGACCTACCCTCAAATAGTCAAAGTGTTTATATTGATGAAGTAGCTGCTATTTTCTGATTATTGTTCTGTTGTCCCTCTGCTGATTTACAAATGCTTCCTAGCTCACAAAGCAAGAGAATCTGCATAAGTTGCTTCTGTTGAGATTGTCAGGGAAGCTAAAACTTAACCTATTTATCTGATCAAGTTGTCTAGCAATCATTTTGGTCAAAAAAAGTCAGCTGTTTAAGTATGGGGAGAGGAGAAAGAAATGCCGTTCAGTTTACCATGTTCATGGAATAGCCAATGTATAATTATATTTTTGTATGAAACTATTGTTTTATAATAAATATTAAAGTAGTAGGAAACAGTAAATATTTTTAGAGGGTAAGAAGGATGTAAATAATTGTGATGAAAATATCCAAGGTGTTATTTTTAGTGGTAAAAGGGGAGCTAATATATAGAAGAACAGAGGACATGAATAAGATACATGTAAGGAAAAGAAAAGAAAGATAATGGAAATAAAATATGATAATGGAAAAGCTAGGAGAAAATAACACACACTTTTATCTTCTTTTCTTTTTCCTCCCAAAATGATTTCCTATAACTACCTGAAATGTCTCTCCATTATTGGGTTACAGTTTGTCAATTAAGCCAATATTTATTAGACAATTAGCTTTACTCTATTTCTTGGACAGAGTATCACAAACTTTGTTCAATGACCTATGGAACACATACTACTGGTTTTAATGAGAAATTAGGCTCTTTTGGGGACACAGCATTGAATAAAACAGAGTAAGCAAATTTCATCACCAGCATTTTGAAAAATACTTCATCTAATGCAGTAATACTGGCATTTACTACATATATTTATTTTTAAAGTGTAAAGAATTCACAAAATAAAATGAAAATCAATGAACCTAAATAATTACCATATTTTAAATGCAAGTTTTTAAAATATATTTTTCAAGACCCCAAGGAAAACATAAGCTTAATAAAATTAAAAATGAAATGTTTCAATGCTGTTATAAATAACTGGTAGGAAAATTATTAATGTATTGAAACAATAAAGTAACCACTCCATAAAACAACAAAAATGAAAATTGAAAATTAAATATTATTTGATTTTTTTAAAGAGCTAGCTTCAAAAATAGTATGTCAACAGTGTCACTTATGGATTGCAAGCATATTCTTGCTTAAAGTTTTCTAGCTGCTGAAATGGCTCTTTCAAACTCTAAACTATTCTAGGAAATGGAACGAGATAGTTATAAAGTAACTCTAAATAATTTTCTCTGACTCTGTTATCTTGAGATACTCCTATCACTTGTTTGAAGACTTGGAGGAGGTTTAGCTACATTTTTTTTTTCCCCCGGGTCCTTACCATTCGATTATGCGTGAGTTGTAATTTTTGTCACAAAGAAAGCATTGTGATTCACTTTTGTCTTCTTTGGTTTCATAATCTATAGATGGAAATTCTGATGCAGAGTTACTTGTATCAATTTCAACACTGTCATGTACTTATTCCACTTCTTGGAAAAGAACCCTTTGAGGTAGATAGACTTATTCTTACAATAGAAGCTTTGCAAAACCACTATATGCTTGCTTACTGTAACTTGTTAGGGCATAGACAAATGTCTAACTTATACACTACTCATTTTATCACTTTATCTTTTCTGCTTAAACTGAGAAATTGAGTCATTGTCTGGATCTCAAAACATATATGATTCATATTTCACAGTTCTTTAAGCCTTAAAACAAAATTATTAGACAAAAATAGCTATATTTTCTAACGAAAATTAGCATGTATACTAATTTATAATGTATAATATTATGATTTATAATTTATAAAAACACTATAAGTTAAAGTAGAGAGAGTAATTGAGAAGAACTATTTTCAGAATGTTTATCAAGATTGACAGGAAAGAAATTTTGAGGAGACAATTGAGCAAAACACCCAATGATGTGTATATTAAGCTACCATAGTTTCTGGGGGAAATGTCCTTTAAATAGGAGACCAACAAATACAGAGGCTTGAAGTAGGAGATGTTAAGGTATTCCAGAAACTTCTCAAAGACCAAAGTGGCAGGAATTGAGTAATGAAAGGGAATATGGTGGAGAGATAGGCAGAAGCAGTTTATGGCTAGACTTATAAACATTTTAAATAACTTATATTTTATTTAAATGTTATGGAAACCTGTTGAATGGTAGTATCAGGGTAGTAACATATGAAAACAAAAAACAAAAAACAAAAAAACCCCACATTCTCCTGTGTGGAAGAGATTATAAGGAAGCAAACTATCTCAAACTTAGTTTAACTGTAGTTTTACCATCTAAGATGATGGCAAGTCTGTCTTCTAATTGTTCAGGCCAAAAATTATACAGCCATTATATTTACTTTTTTTCTCTTTAACTCAATCCAGTATAAGAGGATATCCAATTGATTCCATCTTAAAAATGTATCCATAATTCAAGCACTTCTTTTCATGTCTTCTCCTATTCTGGTCCAAGTCACTATCTTCTCCTATCTAGATTACTGCATTAGCTCCTAATAGATCTCTTTACATCTATCTATGTCACTCCACAGCTCAACACAACAGTCAAAGTACCATTTTAAAGATAAGGAAGATAATGTCCTTCATTTGCCAGCAACACTGTAATACTTCCTATTTTATTTAGAGTAAAATTCTAAGACTTAGAGTGGCATGCATGGTCTGCAACTGTCCCTATCTCTGGTTTCCTCTCCATTTTCACTAGTTTCCCCTGCTTTCTCCAGACCAGTTACACTGGTCTCATTACAGTGATCTCAGTAGCCAGGGATTGTGCTTGGGATACTTCCTCTGTCACGGACATTTTTTCTCCGGAGAGTTGCATGTTCCATCATCTCACTCAAATCACTGCTTTCTTAGTGAGGCTTTCATTCAATGTCCTACATATACTTTTTTTTTTTTTTAAGATTTTATTTATTTATTTATTTCACAGAGAGAGACATAGCGAGAGCAGGAACACAAGCAGGGGAGTGGGAGAGGGAGAAGCAGGCTTCCCGCAGAGCAGGGAGCCCGATGTGGGACTCGATCCCAGGACCCTGAGATCATGACCTGAGCCGAAGGCAGACGCCCAACGACCGAGCCACCCAGGCACCCCAATGTCCTACATATACTTAAATGAAGTCAAAACAAGGAGGTCAAGTGGGAGGCTATCAAACTGTTCCAGATGAGAATTTTTGGTGGCTTGAACAAGGGTGTTGACTTCATAATGATAAAAATGTTCATATCCACGAAATGTATTTATGAGAGAACTTAAAGTGTTTGCTGATGATGGACAAGAAGTGGGCTGAGATAGAGACAGAGAAATCAAAGGTAAGTCTAAAGAACACTGACAGGAAAGCAGGTTTATCCAGGGATTGAAAATAAACCCATTAATTTGGAATATATTAAGTTTGAGATGACACATTAGACATGTATGAAAGAAAGTGGACCCAGGTTTACCCGATGGGATATAGAGTTAAACAGGTTTTGTATTTTCAGGTCAATAGAACATAGAAAAAGAGAAAAAAAGGAGTTTAAGAATGGATATATGGCTATGCTTTGTAAAAAGCAAAATGAAGACCAAGGCCAAGGGTGATGGGCAGAGGATAGTGAGTGCAAACAAATAATTAGAGGTGCCTGCTGGTTGTAGGAAAAATATTACATAATTTTGGTGTTAAAGTACACAAATGAGTTAACTTGAAATACATGAATTGGTGATCAGAGAGTAGAAACTTAAATCAAAATGTTGTAGGGTATGCAATTACAGGTCAGGATAAATTATAACATATGACCATGGGAAATTTGCCAAGATCAGGAGGAAGAGGAAAAGTCATTACAAAATAATTGCAAAGAATGTAAGTAACCAAGGTGGGTGAATTTACAAGATGGATATCAAAGTCATCAGGGAAGATGACAACAGTGGTTGAGAAAAGGACAGCAAGCCAGATGCTAAAGCCTTTAGTAGGAGATGGGCAGGAACTGAGGGAAGAAAAGATACTTGAAAAGGAGCCTTGGGAGGAAGGAACAAAGAGTTAGAGACTAGTATAGATAATGTCCTATGCTAAAAATAGATAGGATTTTCAGAGGAAGAAATATGGTCTGGATATGATAACAAGGGCAAGGCTTTCTATACATTTCCTTTCACAGGTTGTGGAAGAAGGAACAGTAGCTACCTAAGGGAACTATACATCCTCAGGTTTCAGTTAGAAAAAGAAAGTATACAAAAGAGAATTTGCTGCTAACAACATGCGATCCAGAAGGCATAGCAAAATAGTATTGGATATTAAGAAGTATTTGATGTTGTGCAGAACATTATGGGGCTAAGATTCATTTGATCAAGTATTCCATGGAAAACTTAGAAGTCACACAATGTTGAGTCAACCTTTATGCACAGAGGTCTGCACTAACGTCTGTCATAATGTTTCATTATTTATTATTTACAGGGAAATTAATAATTCCAGGACTAATGCGATGAAGATCATACTGATGTGAACATATATTCTCAAAATGAAGCACTTAGGGGATCAGATTGAGGATGACTTCTGTCAATTATAATTCCCTGAAAATATAAAATTATGCTAACAATAGTGGAAGCTACTTTTGATGAGGAAATGTCAATAATGTCCTAGATATTTTTAATTGTAATATAGTTGATAACCAGCATCTACAATGATAAAACTATAAACTTTAACAAACTTTTTTCTACACTAAATTTCAGAATGATTTATTCAAAAGAGGAAGTTAGCCTTATAAATATGGCTATTGATTTCAAGAGAAGAAAAATGCAGCAGCCAGCTTTTGATATAATTAACTCCAAGAAATTGAGGTGTCCTATTAGTTGAGAGTTACTGAGTGACCAAGTGGAGGCCCTCCATTAATTAACAAATTCTGATCCAAATGTGTGATTGCTATTTTAAAACACATCTTTCAGACTTAATGTGAAAATATAACTTTATTATATGTTGAAAGGAAATATGTTGACCTACACATTTCTGTGTATATAGTGTTCTATTTGAAAGTCACATCGCATGCTTAATTAGGTTTGCTTGTGACACAAACTGAAAACCCTAATTCTATCCATGGCTGACATGGTGAGACATCATGCAAACTAATGAAATGCTGAAACTGACTTGAGGAAAATAAATTGTGTTAATACATTGAGTTGACACTTACGCAGGGCAAACAGGCTCTAATTGCAACTCAGTGAGTAGGAAAAAGGAAAATTAAAAAAGGAATAAGCTGTGAGAATAAAATAGAGCATCATTATCCCGTGAAATATCTTAGAATTTGGGTGGAAAAAATAAAATTTAGAAAGCAAAAATATGCATATCACAAAATTTCTATTTTTTTTAAAGATATAGTATTTATATATATATATATTTCCAATATCTAGTTTATGGTGTCTTTTACAAAGATGACTCTCAATAAATATTTGTTAAACAATTGATTTTAGAGTAGAAAAAAATTATTGTAAGAGAAATACTCTAACTGGTTTTATTAACATTTATTTCCTGATTAAGCTTTCCTCATTTCATTCTGATTGTTCAGAATGTGATTATCTTTATATATAGAAAATATTAGAGTCATTGCATTCAGCAAATATTCAAATAGATAAGTGTGTCTTCATATTTGTGTATGTGTGCGAGTGTGTGTGTGTGTGTGTGATGGCAATTAGGAGTGTGATTCATGATAGTCTTCAAAGCCTTTATGTGGTCTTATGTTAAAAATGCTTCCCAAACTAGTGTATGAGGAGGATTCAGAATCCTGTATGTTTATACAGGATTATATTTATATAATCATTTATACAAAAATTTATACAATTTATACAATGCCCTTCGCTCCCTACCTCTACACCTCCATCAAATAGGATGATGATCTCTCCATCAGGGATCCTAGAAAGCCTCGCTGGAACTGTGGTCTGAAGTGCCTTGGACATTTCCACTCATATAAATGGATGGGGCTCACAGAGACCTGCCACTTTAGCAGGAGCTTCCGAGGGCTGTCCACTGAGCTCTGTGAGCTCTGACAAGACTTCATACCTCCAACTTAATGCCAAAACTCACAGTCACCCCACCATGATCCATGTTTGAGGCCATAATGGTTAACCCATTGTTACCATTTACCCCAGACACTGCAAGAACCCAGAGCCTCCCAGGTCCTTCCTCACCATTTGGATCTTTCCCCCAATCTATACACATTTTTTCATTTTGACTCTAATCTTTCAGTGATGGCTACTCTTTCTCCCTCACCCCTCATATTTCAGGGGCTGGATCAGGTAGGTGTCCTTTTTCCTCATTGTGTCTTCAAAAGGATCACTGTCCCATCCTTCTCCTTAAAAATCTCAGTTATTTGAAGATGACGCCATCAAACCATGCTACTCATATCTCCTCCTGTTGCTTTCATAGCCGGCCCTCCTGGGCATTCCCTCTAATCCTTTAATGTTTAACACCTGGCTTATTATATCTTTTTGTAATATAATCCCAGTCTTATTTGGTTATTTCAATATCTGCAGAGTTGATCCACTTAAAATTCTAGCATTTTGGAGGAGGATACTGAGGAAGATTTCAATATTCATCCTAACTTTACAACCTATTCCCACTGTAGTATTCCATATACTACCATCATGCATAATTCTATTCCTTCCATAATCTTAAATTCCTTAATATTAATTTCAAGTATTTCATATTCCACTCACAGCCTCATTTCTCTTTCCAGCTCACTCCTTCTAGTCCTTTTTTTTCTCCCCAACGATTCTCCACTCCTCATAATCCACTGACACTACCAACACTTCAATGTCTCTTATCCCCTATCATGTCATCACTTCAATAATTACCTAAATTTTATTACATGGTCCATTTCTATACTTACTTTTTGCATACACCCTCAAATCATTTGCCCCAATTCCCTCCATTATTGTTGCCTGGTGAAAATTCAACCCTAGTTTAATTCAACACTCAGGCTATTTTATGTGGGCATATGAATAACAACATGTGGGTTGAGGATGTAACACTTGACTGTAAATTAATCTTCACTAATTCTTCACTTCAGTTAGGATCTCTATTGATATGTATCAATAATGTTATTTCCCTCCTACTCATCTGTATAACTATTTCACACCTTCTCATCTCACCTTGCTTCCTACCTCACTTGACGAATTAATCAGAGGACGGTTTCCAAATGATTACTCACCACATATTCAAAGCACCTCTGTAAGTACAAATATTCTACTTTGCCTGCTATTCCAATTGATGTAACATACACCATCCTATCAAAGCCAACTCCTTTGCTTGTATACTATATATCCCATCCTATCTAGCCTAATATTTTAAAATTACCTACTTTGAACTTTCTTCAGCTGCCACTCTATTACTTATATTTCTGCTACTCTTTATAGATAAAGTCCAGTTCTTTCATTCTATTCACTTGTAGACTGAGTATAACCAGTATTTTTCCCCATTCTTCTTCTTCTTTGTTTTGTTTTGTTTTGTTTGGATGGCCCATGTAGGGAGTGAATTTTTCCCATTATTCTGTCAAAATGTTCCTTTAAAAAGTAAAAACTGAAAAAAACAACCACAAAGCAACAACAAAACATTGTCTCCAATTGCCAATTGCATAGATCAATTTTCACTTTCCTCTAACTAGATCTAACCACATACTTTGAGAAGTCTACCATTGTCTTAATATTCTTAAAATATTTTATAGTTTCTGTAATGACCATTTGTATTTTTTTCATCTCAACTCACTGACTCCTACATTTTAGCTTCATATTCCATTCCTTTAACTCTTGGGTCCACAGTCTCAGTCTGCAAACCTCTCACTTCTCTATCAAGGCTCACTGTAAACTAATCTCATTCAGTTTCCTAGTTTTAAATGCCATCTCCATGTGGCTAGCTTTCAAATGTATATATGTAGCCCAGACATCTCTAAAATAGCAACTAGCATCCCTGAAAGCCTACCTTAATGTCTTCACTTGGCTATATTATGTGTTTCAGCTAATACGTGCAACACTGATTTCTTGATTTCTACCCCTCTCAATCATGTTTCTCTTCTTATAGACCTCCCCATTTTAGAAAACTCTATTCCTAACCTTTCAATGGAGTAAATAACCTTAGAATTATGCTTGACCTCTTTTTATCCAGCCCTTCAGAAAAATACTGAATCTTCTTCAGAAATATGTCCCAAACGTGATCCTTAATTACCATCATCACGTGTCATCTTAGTGATGGTGTCAGTCATCACTCTCTCTAGGCTGTATTATAAATGAGTAGCTTCTTTGCTGTTCTCCCTGCTTCTTCTATGATTGGGATCATACATTAGTAGTCTAGTCTACAAAAGTGAGTCAGAGTGATCTTTAAAACCTTACCTACCTACTAAACTATAAGTTTGTTAAGAGGAGGATATTTTGCCTGTTTTTCTTATTTTCTACTGCAGTAGAAGAGTTTCTATTGCAGTAGGAAAGCTTATGGAAAAGTAGGCACTCAATAAATAGTTATTAAATTCGTGAATTTCATTTCACATTTAGAGTTAAGACCTTCCATCTCACTCAGTGAAATCCCAAATATTTATTATAAGCAAATTAAATAATGAATTAAATAGCTTTTTTAGAAAATGTTCTATGTGTTATATAGTAAAGGGATCCAGAGATACAGAAATGAATAAAACACAGTTATTCTCTTGAATATGGTACAGGAGAATAGACTTTCTTTTTTTTTTTTTTTTAGATTTTATTTATTTATTTATTTATTTATTTGAGAGAGAGAGCGTGAGAGCAAGAGCCGGGAGGAGAGGAAGAAGCAGGTTCCCTGCTGAGCATGGAGCCCAACAGGGGCTCAATCCCAGGACCCTGAGATCATGACCTGAGCTGAAGGCTGACGCTTAACCAACTGAGCCACTCAGGTGCCCCAAGAATAGACTTTCACAGTAATTCAAAATTATAGTCTATGAAGTAGTCAACTATATTATAGGAATATTTGGGGTTTTTTTTTTAGTAGATAATAATCAGGTAAAAAATAGAACTATGAATAGTACAAAAAATTAACTATTTAAAATCTGTGATTGAATGAAATTCAGTTTACATAGATTCTGGCTTTTTTTAATACTTTCAGTTTTGGCTGTGTCCCCTTGCTAGATTTCCTCATGGTGGCAAGATGGCCTCCTGTGGCTCAGCTACATGCTTCAAGAAAATTTGTCAATGTCACTATAGAGATTTACTGTTTTACATTTCTTTAAAATCTCCAGCAGGAGGTTCAGTTTCACCCAAGTGCAGACTTTCTGCCAAATGGTTATTTAAGCTATCAAAGGGCAAAAAAAGTGCAAACAATTCATTTCCTGTGGCTAAAAAAACAAACCCCCCTTTTTTTTCACCATTGTAGACAGAGAGCAATGATGATAGAGAAGAGTGGGAAACAATTCTCTGGTTTCTGTTCTCCCATTTCTGTGTCAAGTCCTGGTGCTGGAAATGGGTAAAGGTTTCCATACCATAAGATTCACTATGAATGACCTTATTGTCTAACCAGTGCTGACTCTAAAAGTTAGGTCACTCTTCTGGTCATACACTCCATTAACTTCTGGGTCCTTGTGTATTTGAGAGCCAAGAAACTCAAAACTCACGTGCATGCAGCCTTCTTTTGTTATCACACTACAATTATATTAAGAGTCACTGATACCTCGTGGAGGATAGATTAAGGATCTGCCTCTCAGGAGCCCACAGATAGGTAGACATCCAATCTATCTTAATCTCTGAGATCTCATCCCATTTTCACCCCCTCCAAAGACACTTCTCTCTCCTATTTCCCTAAGCATAATCCTAATGTCTTATAATTTGCAATTCATTATCTTAATCTCTTGTACATTGCTTTGAGTATTGGACAGTCTCCTCCAAGATGCTTTCTTTTCATCCTTGTCCATCCCATACTGTATTTCAAAATGCTGACTTGTGACTTCTGTCTGGGTCCTACTACTGTGCTGCACTAGCAGCAGGTCAGAGGTGAGAGGAGAATAAGGTTGGGTATTTATTTCCTCTACTCCCTCACTGCCAGATTGTATGTCGGCAGTAACTGTGTTTATCTACATAAGTTCATAGTTCACGTCAGAATGTTCTATACTATAGCTACACTTCTCTCTCTTCTACTAACTGCAATCTCAGCTTTCCCTTTCATCAGTATGGAAGGGAAACAGCCTCCACTCTTTCTAAACTCAGGATAATTACTCAAACATTATTGGTTTCCCTTAGCTCTTCTCAAATCCTTTAGTTTTTTTCATTCAGTATTTCTAGATTACTCTGAATGAAACATCCCTTTTCAGGCAGAACCGTAGCTGATTTCAAGTATTCAGAGACACTCTTCAAGCATTCTTCTAAATAATTTCTTCCATTTTCTGCCATCACTGTATCCCACAAACTGTACTTTATTTTAAAAATTTTAGCCAAGGGGCACCTGGGTAACTCAGTCGGTTAAGCATCTGCCTTCGGCTCAGATCATGATCCCAGGCTCCTGGGATTGGCTGGCACCAGGCTCCTTCCTCAGCAGGGAGTTTGCTTCTCCCTCTCCCTTTGCCCTTCCCCCTCCACTTGTGCTCTGTCTCTCGCTTCCTCTCTCTCAAATAAATAAAATCTTTAAAAAATTTAGCCCCAAAAATAAATAATAAAAATTTTAGCCGAAGTATTAACACCTCGGTCAAAAATTCCTCAGTAATTTCAGAAAATTACCAAAATTAAGTTCTACCTGTTTGGTGACACCAAGACATCAATTATCCATTTTCTTTTTTCCACCAAATTCTACTTGCATTCCACTTGCTTCCAGAAATGCCACTTACGATGTCACTACTGTTACTTATTGCTCTTAAAAATAACATTTTTTTTAAGATTTATTTATTTATTTGAGAGAGTGAGAATGAGAGAGAGAGAGAGAGAGTACATGATGGGGGGAGGGTTAGAGGGAGAAGCAGGCTCCTCGCTGAGCAGGGAGCCCGATGCGGGACTCGATCCTGGGACTCCAGGATCATGACCTGAGCCGAAGGCAGTCGCTTAACCAACTGAGCCACCCAGGCGCCCAAAAATAACATTTTTTTATACTAAGTTCATAGACACCTAGAGGTTTTGATAGTCTAGGTTTTAAGGGAAATGCTAGTGTATAAACACAGGTAAAAATTAACTCCTTTCTGACACTGTGTTACTGTGGTTACTTAGGTACCAAATAAATTTTCATAACTAGTGGTTTACGCTCCTTCTCAAGGAAGTAATTTTGTTTCAGTTCCTCTCTCATCTAATCATAGGAATTTAGATCTAGTCTATATGTTTAAATGGAGAGCCTGATACCATCATCAGTGTTCTAGTCTCTTCATTTTACTTCTTCCCAGCCCCACATTTTTTTTTCTCCCAAATTCAGAATATAAGAGCAAAAGCTTGGGTTGAAGTGTATGGATGTAGGAGGGAAAGAGGTATAGGAGGATTTCTGCATCGATGTTATTTGAGCTCAGCTCATCTTAACCAGTAACTCTTAAAGTATGGTCTCCAAATCAGCAGCATCAGCATCACCTGAGAATTTGTTAGGAATGCACATTTGCAATCTGTACCCCAGATTTATTGAATTAGAACTCCAGGGGTGGGAAATAGTTGTTTGTGTTTTAAGTAGCCCTTCAGGAGATTCTAAAAAAGCTAAAGTCCATTACCACCAAAGTGTGAGAATCATTGATCTAGAAAAAATATTCTTTCTAAGATAGCAAAACACAGATAAATTGTTTCTTTTTTTTATTTTTTAAAGGTATTTAAGTTGAAGGGCTTTCATTTTTCTTTTTATTTTCAGTCATTCTCTTAATTTCCTTTGGGACAAGAAAAAGAGACTCCAAGACTAATTTTTTTTGTCATTTTTTTCAACTTCATGCTTTATTAATTTATGTTGATTATAGCTATATCACTTAATTTGAGTCAGAGTTGGAAATGATTTTGACTGTCAGTGGTGAGTTTAGGGGGTTTGAATCTGGGTGCTGGAAATTCTGCTCTTGTGTTCCACATCTGTATGATACTCTTAATTTCTGAGGCTTAGGCTTTCACTCATCATTCAAATTAGACTTTGTTATTTCTGCCTTGTTGAGGCAGTTCTGTGTTTACTCTCCTTTCACTTTCCTTATACTTTACCTTCTATTAATCAGCAGTCTAATTTAACCAAAGGAGGGGACCATGTTTTTAATTAAGTAGATTGGAGATGAGCAAAATGTTTGCCAAATTCTTAAAGAATGTGGTCATTTCAACAATTAGAACACATACAGTGGGGCTCACATTAAATTCATGAGTAAGTTTACTTCAAAGTTGTTACACTAGTTTACCTGCATGGCATATTTCATCCATCCTAGAGAAACCTAACTGGAATTTTTACAACATCCATCCTATCTAGCACATGCTTAACAAAGCATTCTAGATTGAACTCCATAATTTTAAATTAAATCTATTAAGTAATAACAGAACAATCAACTGAGAGATGGCAATAACGCCTCTGGTTATCTAGTTTTCCTGTTGATGATATTTAAAACAAAGCCTCCTAGACATCAGAATAATGCTAAAAATAAGGACCAATAAAATCATCCTACCTAATAAAAATAAAATAAATATTATATATGTGAATGTATATTTACATATTTATACAATGCTACCTATATTTTTATTTTTTTATTTTTTATTTTTTATTTTTTTTAAAGATTTTATTTATTTATTTGACAGAGAGAGACACAGCGAGAGAGGGAACACAAGCAGGGGGAGTGGGAGATGGAGAAGCAGGCCTCCCGCTGAGCAGGGAGCCCGATGTGGGGCTCGATCCCAGGACCCTGGGACCATGACCTGAACCGAAGGCAGACGCTTAACCGACTGAGCCACCCAGGCGCCCTGCTACCTATATTTTTAAATGTTGATCACTTTTCTATGTATATTTATAAATATACTTGCACTATAAGGCTCAGAACTAGAAATTATAAATTAAAAAGTCAATATTCTTAAAAGGATAGCAATTGAATTTATTGACAAATTAAGATAAGATTGAATGCATACACAAATTTGCCTAGATCTTCCAAGATTTTGTATAATGAAGAAGCTTCTCTTCATTTTCTTTTGAAAATGTCACATTTTAAAAGCTTGGTATGTTTTTAAACTTTGCAATTAAGTTCCTTTTGAAATTTATGAAAATACTGTCCTTGGTACTTCTGTGATGTGTATGCATATTCTGTTTCTTTTCAGTATATTTAAGGCTTTCCTGTGCCATAGCTAATAATTTTCTGCTTTTATGGATATTCTAACATTTTGAGACTGTTTACTGCCCTTCAGTAATGCCCAACAGAACTTACTTTAAGCAGCCAGATAAAAGTCAAGTAAGCATGAAGAGTACAAATTGTACTTCCTAATGGTGTGAGAAACTATCTATAAAGCTATTTGAAATGGACCAAAATTACAGGCCCAGATAACTAGGTCACTTCTGTCATTTACAAATGAGTAACTTTTAGAAAATCCTTATTTAAAGAAAACAATATTTTTAAAAATCCTGCCTAAAGACCCTAAAAAACTGTCAACTGAGGTCTGCAAATTGAAGGAAGAGATGGCTTACTCTATACTTTCAGAATATAATAATAACATTGTCTATGTATAGTAGACATACTTACATTTATCTTTTCTTTATAGACCTTTAAATATTATTCAGTTATCCTATATATCTCCATTATAAAACAAAAATGTTGGGGCGCCTGGGTGGCTCAGTCGTTAAGCGTCTGCCTTTGGCTCAGGTCATGATCCCAGGGTCCTGGGATCGAGCCCCGCATCGGGCGCCCTGCTCAGCGGGTCAAATAAATAAAATCTTAAAAAAAAACCAAAACAAACAAAACAAAACAAAAATGTTTTACAACTTTTTGTCCAAATTATGCCTGAGCATTTCTTAGTTTTTTAAAATAACTCATAAAAACACATTAAAATGTTTCTACCTTAACTTAAAGTAGAATATTAGATGCCATTAAATAAAATTTAAGCTTAAAACAGAACATTCTTTTATTTTTGTCCACATGGTCTTAAAACTCATGTATTTTTGTCTAAAAAAATAGGAAAGTAATTAATATACCTGCAATGATAATCTTTCTCATTATTTCGTACGTGTGGTATTATTCTTGCAAGGAAATGACTCACGTGGTGTTTGAAGTTGTCTCTTACAAAGCTTGCCTGTAAATATTGGTGAACAGATGTACATAGTACCCTAAGAAAGATCAGAAAATATTTTTTACAAACGTTTTTGGATATTTCAAAGATAATAAAAGGCGAGGAATGGAAGCTATTTTTATAAGCATGTAGAAGTTCTCTGTATAACAATGTGAAAGAATCTATTTTCCAAAATGTCACAACAATCATCTCACATACTTTTCCTACCACCTGAATTAAACACTTAATTGAGAATTAGGAACTATCCTTTCCTCCCCCTTGAATGTAAGCAAGCTGTGACTATGAAGAAAGTGATGCTCTGTGATTTTCAAAGTTCTGTTTAAAAGGCCATACCAGGGCGCCTGGGTGGCTCAGTCGGTTAAGAGTCTGCCTTCGGCTCAGGTCATGATCCCAGGGTCCTGGGATCGAGTCCCGCATCGGGCTCCCTGCTCAGCGGGGAGTCTGCTTCTCCCTCTGCCCCTCCCCCCTCTCATGCTCTCTCTCTCATTCTCTCTCTCAAATAAATAAAAAATCTTTAAAAAAAAATAAAATAAAATAAAAGGCCATACCATGTCTGTCTAATTATTTGGGATGCTTGCTCTTGGAACCCAGCCACAATGCTGTGAGGAAGCCCAGGCCTTACAGAGAAGTTATATTTAGGATTCTGGATTGATAGTTCCAGGTGAGGGCCCAGCTGATAGCCAGTATCAACCATCAAATATGTGAGTTAGGAAGACTTTAAGATATTAATATGAATTTATAATAGAAATTCAAAAATGAATCTTACTAAAAGAAAAAGATAGTGAGTTGTGGAAATTATTACATTATTTCCTAGTCTTATTTATTTAAATGTTAAATTCAAATGTTAAAATATAAAAGTATCAAATAAACAAAAAATTAAAAATAACTAAAAATGAAATGTTTACAAAATTAAATTGTTCACAAGGGATAATTTCAGTGGAAGAGCAAAGTGAAATTTGTTTCTAAATTGGGGTTTTTATTTAAAATAGGAAAACAAAAAATCAACAAATGAAGTATCTTTTCTGATACTTCTGATTTTGAAATTTATAATATGTTAATGAAGCTTTAATTATATTTGTATTTTTCAGATAGTTAGGTAATGGTAAATGTATATATAAATCACTCTCTTAGATTCAGACTTACATTTGGAATATGAACGCAGTCAGCATCATTCTGACATGGTGTTGATGAACACTCATTCACATTGGTTTCACAGTTTTCATCAAAAAATCCTTCTGGGCATTCACAAATGTAAGCAGAGATTTTATTTTGGCAAATTTCCCCTTTCCAACAAGACTGAGAAATAGAACATTCCATTGACTCCTCACAGTATGCACCTTAAAAGATCACACACACAGACACAAAGAAAATATAAACATAAAATATGGGAAAACTCATTATAGAGAAGGTCTTCAGAATTCATTTAAAAAACCCAGATTTATCATGGAATAATTTATGTATCATAAAATTTACCCATTGCAAGTCTATAATTCAATAACTTTTGCAAATGTGTAGAGGTATTTGATCATCAGTATTATTCAGTTTTACATATTTCCATTACCCAAAGAAGAGCTCTTTTATTGTCTCTCTTTGTTCCCAACTCTAGCCCCAGGCAATCATGAATTTTTCTGTCTCTATTGATTTGCTGTTTCTGTGCATTTCATATAAATGGAATGGTACACTATGTTGTCTCTTGTGGTTGGCTTCTTTTGCTTAGGATAAAGTTTTGAGGATTTGTCATGTTGTATTGGGTATCAGTATTTTGTTACATTTCTTGCTAAAAAGTACTTCACAATGTGTACATCTTGTTTATTCATTCATCAGTTGGTAAACATTTGGGTTGTTTCCACTTTTTAACATTTTTTTATTGAGATATAATTGACATATTAACATTATATTAGTTTACCTTTTTTATTTGGTAAAATTCCCCTGTGAAGCCATCATTACATTAGTTTTAAGTGTACAACATAATGATTCAATATATGTATATATTACAAGATGATCACCACCATAAGTCTACTTAACATTCATCATCACACATAGTCACAATTTTTTTCTTGTGATGAGAACTTTTAAGATCTACTCTCTTAGCAACTAACTTTTATGAATAAATGAATTCATGCACAAGTATTTGGGTGGATATATATTTTCAGATCTCTTATACAAATTTCTTCCTGAGGTGTATGGTAAATACATGTGTAACTTTTTAAGAAACTGCCAAACTGTTTTACAAAGTGGCTGTGCCTCATCTTACATTCACATTAGCAGTGTATAAGATATCCTGTTTCTCCCCATTCTTGCCAACATTTGATATTATCTATCTTCTTTATTATAGCCATTCTAGGGGTGTGAAATCGTATCACCTTGTGGTTTCAATTTGCATTTCTATAAGTTTAACAATTTTGAGTATCTTCTCATATGCTAAATGGCAATTTCTATATCTTCTCTAAGGCCATTTCTATTCATATAGACTGCAAAATATGGTATTATTTATTTTCTTAATATTGAGCAGTAAGTGGTTTTTGTATATTCTGAATATGATTTTGTCATGAAATACGTGACTGCAAATACTTTGTCCTTTACTTGCCTTGCTTTTCCTTTCATGTTCTTACTTAGTGACTTTTTGATAGGAAAGTTTTGATTTAAGCCCAAATTACACATATTTTTTAGTTTCATTAAATACAACTTGTAATGTTTTCTTTCATATATCATGCTTTTGGGGTCACATAAGAACTCTTTGCCTAGCCAATGGTCATAAAAACTTTCTCTTACGTCGTATCAGAAGTTTATGATTTTAGTTCTTAACTTTAGATCTCTGATCCATTTGAGTTTTTTTATTTTTTGTTTTAATATGGTGTGAGACAATGGTATGAGTTATTTCATATATATTTTTATTTTTAATTAATTAATGTTGAAATATAATTGCCCCAGTAATTTTTTTAGAGATTGCCCTTTGTCCATTTAATTGTCTTTTTCACTACTGTGGAAAATCAGTTGGCCATAAACATAACAGTTTATTTCAGATTCTCAGTTCTATCCCATGGCATATATACTCATCCATATTCAATAACACACTGTCTAGATAAATGGAGCTTGATAGAAAGTTTTGAAATTAGGCAGTCATCCAATTTTTTCTTTTTTGTTGTTATTGTAGTTGCTTTTGTTTTTGCAGTTTCACATAAACTTTTGTATGAGTTTGTCAATTTGTACACAAAAGCCTGGTGGAAAATTGATTAACTATTTTAATGAATCAATAGATAAAATTGGGAAGAATTGTTATATTAAAAATATGAAGTTCCAATCAATGAATATGCAATATCTCTGCATTTGTTTAGGTTTTCTTTCATCTCTCTCAGCAAAGTTGTGGAGTTTTCAGTTAAAGTCTTGTATTTAATTAATGAAATCTATACCAAAGCGTTTATTCTTTTGATAGTATTGTAGAGGAAATGTCTTCTTATTTTGAGTGGGTATGTGCTATGGTGAGAACTGTGAATTGTGTATGAATCACAATTCTGATGAATCACAGACCTGTACCCCTGAAACATATAATGCATTATATGTTAATAAATAATAAATTTAAAAATAAATAAAAAATGATTTTGTAAATTCTGTTGCTAGTATATAGAAAGGCAATTAACTTTAGTATGTTATCTTGTATCCTGTAAACTTTATAAACTCATTGATTAGTCTGGTAGTCCTTTTTTGGATTCCTTAGGATTTTCTACATATGAGATATTGTCATGTGTTAATAAAGACAGTTTTACTTCTTTCTTTTCAACCTGTATGTCCTTTTATCTCCCCATCAAACAGTCTGGAACATCCTATACAATGTTAACTACAAATAGTGAGAGTGGATATCACTTTTGTTTTCATTCTAAAAGCAAAATCTGTCAGCCTGACATTATCATATGATGTTATCTGGACAATTGTCATAAATATATTTTTTAACAGGTTGAGAGAGCTTTGTTCTCTAATTTGTTTGGGTTTTTATAATAAATATGCATTGCATTTTTCAAATGGTTTTTCTGCATCTATTGAGAGTATTGTATGATTTGTTCTTTTTTTAGTAATATAGTATTAAATTAGTTCATCTCTTAGATGTTAAACCAATCTTGCATTCTTGAGAAAAACCACATTTTGTCAGAGTACAAAAATAGTTTTATGTTACTGGATTGGGTGTACTCTTATTTTGTTGAGGATTTTCAATTTATATTCATAAGTGAAATTTTTTTTAGTTTTCTTGTCTTGTGCTGTCTTTGCCTGGTTTTGGTATGAGAGTAGTACCAGCCTCATAAAAGGAGTTGAAAAGTATTACTTTTTCTTCTTTTTCCCCTTTTCTTTGTGAAAAGTTTGTAAGGACTTGTACTAATCCCTTCCATATTTGCTAGGTCTATATAGGTTTTCTATTTCTTCTTGAGACAATTTTAGTAATTTGTGTTTTTATAGAATTTGTCTATTTAGTTTAAGTAGTCTAATTTGTTTGTATAATGGTGTTCACAGTATTTCTTTATAATCCATTTATTTTGAATGGCCACTAATAATGTCCCCACTTTAAACATTGGTTTTATTGATTTGTGCCTCCCCCTATTTTTTTCTCGGTTACTCCAACTGAGGATATATTCATTTTGTTTTACTCAAGTATCAATGTTTGGTTTCATTGACTTTTCTCACAAGTTTTAGTGATTTTTGCACTAATCTTACCATTTCCTTTCTTTTGTGTGTTTGTGGTCCAGTTTATCTTCTTTTTCTAGTTATTTAAGGTAGAAGCTGAGAATATTGATTTGAGGCCTTTTTTTGTTTTGTTTTGTTTTATTTTGCTTATTTATCTGACAGAGAGAGAGAGAGAGAATAAGCAGGGGGAGAGGCAGAGGGAGAGGGAGAAGCAGGCTCCCCACTGAGCAGGGAGCCCAATGTGGGGCTCAATCTCAGGACCCCGAGATCATGACCTGAGCTGAAGGCAGACCCTTAGACAACTGAGACACCCAGACACCCCAAGACCTTTTTCTTTTTTAATGTAGGAATTTAGAACTATGAATTTTCCTATAATCATTGTTTTAGCTACATTTAATACATTTTGATATGGTGTGTGTATATATGTGTAATTTCTTCAGTAGGTTATTTAAAAAATTTGTTTAATTTCCAAATATTTGGAGATTACCCCAAAGTTTCTGCTGTTGATTTCTAATTTAATTCTCTTAAGATTGGTAAGCATATATTGCCTGTATTTTATTTTATTTTTTCTCCATTTAGTTCTTTTAATGAGTACAAATCAGAGGATTAATTTTTTAAAAATACATATTTTCAGTGTTGTGCAACCATCACCACTATATAATTCCAAAATATTTCAATCATCCCAAAAAGAAACCCCAAGACTACTGGTAATTTTCAGCTGCCCTTTCCCCAGTGTCTTTGAATCCACTAATCTCATTTTTGTCTCTGTGGATTTGCCTGTTCTGGCCTGAATTTTAATTCTCTCACATTTATTGAAACTCACTTTATGGCTATGTTCATTTGTTTATATATTGGCTACCAACACCAGAGTTGAGCAAGTGCATGTTCGGTACTTGATGCAATGTTAGAGTGAGTGCCTCCTTAAAGTCTGTGCCCTGGACAAGTCACTTGCCTCCCTCTTGTCCCCACACTGATAAGATCATGTGAGTAGAGTTAATAAAGTAATGGATACTATTAAGGCCTAGGAGTTGCACTGCAGCTTTTATAAGACCTGGATCACTAGGTGTTTCACTGCAGAGTTGAGAAAATTTTGTGAGATTGTATTCAATCTTTTGTCATAAGGCACATTATAGTGGCAATAAAAAAGTAACTACAGTAGTGGCCTGACAATTCTTGCCATATCTCTTAATTCCTAGATTTCAAAAACAAAATTTACTCTTTTATTCTTGTTGGCCTGAACAGAGCTTTGGGCAATTCACACATGTTGGGCTGAATGGGGAAATATCTGACTTCCTGTTAAAAATGGCATAGTTGGCCTCCAGAAATTATCTACAGAAAAATTTAAAAAGTATTTGTTTTCCAAGTTCATAAACCTTGTCAACCAATTCACTACATATCCCAAAGCTAACAAGCATATAACACATTTATTAGAAAAAAAATCTTTATATCAAAGCCATTCATTATTATGTGAACAGGAACATTAAGAAACATTTAGTTATGAAAAATTAGATTTCTTAGCAACAGTAGATAAGACCAAAAAAAACCCACTTAGATAATATGCTGTTAATTCATTTGATGTTTGGATTGTGAGTTAAATTCTAAAATATAACAGCATAAAGGTAGTATAAAATGTTGAGTGACCACACCATTGACATTATTATATTAAAATAAAGCAACTTCTAATTTCAGGAAATCAGTATATGAATAATTATTTTGATCATGTAAAGAAATGAATGTGTATTTCTTAGTGCTATTATATATCAACATCATATTATCCTATTTAATAATTAAATATAGGGAATAATATTTAATTACATTTAAGACCTAAATGTTAGCATCATGGTAGGAAATTTTATGCATGATACTGCCTTATATGTATGTAATGCTTGGCATTTCTATAGCATATGCATTCATATTTTTTTATAAATTCCTTTAGACAAATCTGGGATTTATAAAGAGCCATAATTATCCAGTGTATATTTTAATTTTCTTCTAAGTTAAACTAATTTTCTAGAGGTTAAGCAACTTGCCACATGTCACATAATTGGTTAATTAATGACAAATTAGTAATAAAATTTTGTGCATTCCACCTAATCCCATTATAACTCTATGCTCTTTCATGATACTAGATTAGTTCTGTAAAAAAAAAAAAAAAAAAAGGTAGAAGACTCAAATATCAATTTATTTTTAGCATCAATCCAATATTACAACTCTAGGGTACAACATTATGTTGTCCTACATTATATGTGGAATATAAAAAAGACACAAAAATAATTATTTACTTGGTTTCCTCTATAAACAAGATTATATAGTCTAAATATGAATCCTTTGTCATGTATGCAGTTTGCAAATCTGTTGCTTATCTTTTCATCCTTTTAATGGGGAATTTCTTTTTTTTTAATTTAATTTAATTTAATTATGTTATGTTAGTCACCATACAGTACATCATTAGTTTTTCATGTAGTGTTCCATGATTCATTGTTTGCGTATAACCCCAGTGCTCCATGCAATACGTGCCCTCCTTAATACCCATCACCAGGCTAACCCATCCCCAAACCCTCTCCCCTCTAAAACCCTCAGTTTGTTTCTCAGAGTCCATAGTCTCTCATGGTTCATCTCCCCCTCTGGTCCCCCCCCCCCATTTTTCCCTTCCTTCTCCTAATGTCTAGCCAAAAAAAAAAAAATTGATGACTTCCAGTTTATGTATTTATGTATTTATGTATTTATTATTTTTTCATGGATTGTGCTTTTGGCATCATGTCGAAGAGCTCTCCTTCAGTCACTATGTTCCAAATGTTTTCTTCTATAAAACAGTTGTTAAAACAACTAGAGTTATTTTTGTTAATAATGTCATAGTATATGACATAGCATATGAAAAGTAGTAAGTTAAGAATATAAAAAGATATATTGCATGGGTAATTAAAAAATATAAAGAATAATAAATTATGTGTGATTGTGTTGTTGTTGTTGTTGTTGTTCTTTTAATGGATATATGGTTTCTTCTAAGACATTAAAATTGCAGACCAAACTGTGATTTCCTAAACACTAATTGAATTGTACTTACAAAGCTTCACATGTTCTATTATTCAAAAGGGAATGACAAGATTCAAGGAAAGGTACTCTTTCTTGTGATCTGATATATTGCCCTTGATGGAAGTTTTGTGCAAAGTAAATCATGAAGAAGGCAGATGATTTCTCAGAAAAGAATGGATGTTGGAACCGTCATTCATCATAGAAGATTAGCACTGCTAAAAAAAGTGAAGATTCACAAGGATGAAAAAAGGCTCTTCTCTTGGCCTCAGGAACTTGAGGCCTGGACTCTAATAAAGGAGGTATATTTGGGCACTTTTGTTGTGCAGAGATGTAAGTGGTCCTCTAAGACTAGGTCCTGGCCTCAGGGCCAACTGGGTGTTTGCATGAGCTAGACTAAATGTTGTCCATGAGGTGAATTCTGAGGTCAACTCATCTAGTGTCTAAGTATACGTTTCCTGACTTAATTCCTTTTTATTATCCTCTCAGTAATGCCATATTGTGCATGTGATGGTGTGGATTTAGCATTGCTATGGATAACTGAAAAGAAATTTATGCACATACTTGGTGCAAAGTAGCATGGGATACTGGCAAAGAATCACAGTGGCTAGAAATGATCCACCAAATAGTTAAGAAGAAGTTAGCAACCGAGTAGCTGATAGCTCACTAATGACAATCAGATTGGTTTTTGGAACACTGGCAGAGACGGCATAGCTTATCATTCTTCCAAAGGCTATCTGAACTTCTTATCTACCCATATATATTCTAGCCAATGTGATTTTTTTAGAAATTCTGGGTATCTAGCCCAAGCCAAAGCCTTTAAGTACTAGTATACTTCCTTCCATCTCTCACCTTCTTGCACTGGCCACCTGGAGGTCACATGTACAAGTTGGCATATCTAAAATATTCCATCAGGGGCGCCTGGGTGGCTCAGTTGGTTAAGCGACTGCCTTCGGCTCAGGTCATGATCCTGGAGTCCCAGGATCGAGTCCCGCATCGGGATCCCTGCTCGGCAGGGAGTCTGCTTCTCCCTCTGACCCTCCTCCCTCTCATGCTCTCTGTCTCTCATTCTCTCTGTCTCAAATAAATAAATAAAATCTTTAAAAAAAATAAAATATTCCATCAGACTGGATTCCTGAGTTGCTACTTGGAAAAGGTCTACCCTGCAGAGGCATCAGATGTTCAATAGCCCCCATGTGCATTAAAAAAAAAAAAAATTGGTTTAAGGTGTATTAGTTAATTCAACATAACCCAGACTAGTATGACCACTACAAAATATTTTACCAAATTGGGTTCTGCTATAACAAGCACTTAAAATTTATGGCATAAGCTTAATGAATGGTGATCAGTGAGGAAATGTGAAAGGCTGAAAAGATATTAATCCATATTTTAAATTATCACCTGATGTAACTTGAGAGAAATTTGAATGCATGCTTATTCAACAGCTATAGCAGAAGAGGTTGAAAAAAAAAATCAGTAGAATGTTTCACTTGCTATTTACTGGTTTTGGCAAGAAAAATACATAAAGTAGATGTACTAGGGACTATTTGCAAACACAAATACAAGAATAGATGTATTGGAAATATTAGGGACCAATATTAGGAATGAAAATTAAGTATGGCTATTTATAGGTATGGATTAGTGTGGCCTAGAATATATGGGTTCTGTTTCTATTTCTTCATTTTATTAATGTGTTTGTGTTAGTCACCATGTGAAAATAAATGACTTTATATCAAAATATGGGGCATTAAAAAAAAAACTGTTCAATGTAAAAACAATTACTGGTAGGCAACACACCTTTCCATTTTAGACTTATTAAAATGCTATGTTCACTGTAAACTGAAGATGAATTTGAATAGAATGCTACATTTTGTTTTGCTATGTTTTATATGAGCAGCTACATAAAGTACAAATAAATCATGAAAAAACTTTAAGGAAGTATACTATATCTAAAAAAACAGCCTATTTAGTAGGAACAATTCAGCAATCTGAATTTAAAAATAAAAACTTAAATACCTTAAAAAATGTTATCATAGAGAAAGAAAATAATTTAAAGTTAACATCAATAATTCAGATTCTTCAGTCTTTTTTTTTTTTTTTTTGAGAGAGAGAGCAGACACGCATGAGTGCACAAGAGTGCTGGGGAGGGATGGGGGCAGAAGGAGAGAATCTCAAGCACACTTGGTGCTGGGGATTGGGGGTGAGCCCAATGTGGGGATTGAACTCATGACCCTGAGATCATGACCTGAACTGAAACCAAAGTCAGATGCTTAACTGACTGAGCCACCCAGGTGCCTCTAGATTCTTCAAAGTCTTTCTATCCTTTCCGTTTAGGTACTCAAATATACAACCAATTACTGTAAGCATTAAGAAAATTGGTGTACAGAAAATTAGTGTACAGAAAACAATAGTCCATTTGTTTGGAACCCAAATTAGAATTTTTCAGGCAGGGAGAACAACTTTATCTGTATATTATTAACTTAAAAATGGCAATGAATCTGTAATGAGTTTAAACTGTTTGGTCACAACTAATCAAGAAGTGCTAAGGAAAGAGAATTACCATAATGGAGTATTTCTCTGAGGGAAAAGCAGAGGAATGGAGACATTGGGCCATATTTGGATCACTAGATTGCTTGTCCCAAATTTTTACAACATTTGAAAATATCTCATGATTATGTGTGGTATTGTTGGATTTCTTAAAACCAACTATGGTGTACAAAAGTTAAGCAAATTTCAGAGGAGCAAGATGGCAGAGGAGTAGGAGACCTAAATTTTGTCTGGTCCCAGGAATTCAGCTAATTAGGGATCAAAACCATTCTGAACACCTATGAACTCAACAGGAGATCGAAGAAAAGGGTACCAGCAACTCTCTGAACAGAAAAGCGACCACTTTCTTGAAGGTAGGACGTGCAGAGAGGTGAATCAGAGGCGATATTCGGGAAGATAGATGGCGGGGGAGGGGGCCTCCATCAGCCACTACTGGCAAATGATAGAGCACAAAATCAGAAGTTTTAGAAGTTGGCTCCACTGAGGGACCTCCCTCCAGTGGCTAAGCAGGGGGTGGAACCCTCGCTGGGACAGTGTGGTCTCAGGACCCTCGGGGTCACAGAAAGACCGGGGGTGTGTGAGTGCTGCAGAGCTCCCAGGTATCAGAGCAGGGAAGCTGGCTGCAGAGAGGGAGCCAAGGCATGGGCTCTCAGCTCGGGGTTGCCATAAAACGTGATCCGTGGAACAGTTGGGCCACTGTTCCTCCAGCAGGGACCCAACAAGCGGCAGATCTGGGGAGACTCACCTTCCTCCCCCGGGAGGAACAGCGCAGGAGTGCACCACAGGAATCTGCTGGGTTTGGAGACTCCAAACGGGGTCATGTGCCAGAGATAGAAACGCTTGGTCACAGGCCGGGTGAGCACAGAGTGTGGTCAGAGACTGGGGAGATGGGGGTGATTGACTGCTTTTCTCTGGGTTCTCACTGAGGAGTGGGGCCCCGATTTCTCTGCTCCTCCAGGGCAGAGACTGGGAGGCCGCCATTTTCACTCTCCTCCTCCAAAGCTATACAGAAAGCTTGCAGGGAACAAAAGCTACGAGAGCAAACCTGAGCAGATTACTTAGCCCGACCCCAGCAAGGGCGGTGCAATTCCACCTTCAGGCAAAAACATCTGAGAACCATGGCAACAGCCCCTTCCCCAGAAGATCAGCAAGAACAGCCAGCCAAGACCAAGTTTACCGATCAATGAGAATGGCAGAAATCCAGTGCTAAGGGAATACAACACATAGAATTCATGGCTTTTTTCCCGTGATTCTTTAGTCTCTCAAAGTTAATTTTTAAAATTTTTTAAATTTTTTAAATTTTCTTTTTTTCTTTTTCTTTCTTTTCTTTTTTTTTTTTTTGTGAATTTTTCTTTTTCCCTTTTTCAACCAACATCTTATCAATTCCTATCTTAAAAAATCTTTTTTATTTTTCTTTTTTAGAGTCATATTCTATCCCTTCATAGTAATTAACCTTATTTTTGGTATATATATATATAAGTTGTTCTCTCTTTAAAATTTTGGGATACAGTTTCTTCTAACAGACAAAAATATACCCTAAATCTCTAGTGTATGGCTTTGTTCTAGTCTCCTGCCTGATCACATTCTCTCCCTCCTTTTTCTTAATTCCTCTTCTTTCTTTTTTCAACCAACTTCTTACCAATTCTTTTTATAAAATCTTTTATAATTTTCATCTTTACAGTCATATTCCATCCCTTCATCGTATTTACCCTTATTTTTGTACATATATAAGTTTTTCTTTCTTTAAAACTTTGGGAGTCACTCTCTTCTAATAGACTAAAATATGCCCAAAATCTAGTGTGTGCACTGATCCACGCACCAGCCTAATCATAATTGATCATATTCTGTTTTTTTTCTTTTTCTTTTTTCTTTCTTTCCCTTTCATTTCCCCCTGTTTCAGGTCTCTTCTGATTTGTTTAGTGTCTATTTTTCTGGGGTCATTGTTACCCTGTAGCATTTTGTTCTCTCATTCATCTATTCTCCTCTGGACAAAATGACAAGATGGAAAAAAATCACCTCAAAAAAGAAAAAGAGGCAGTACTGACTGCCAAGGACATAATCAGTATGGACATTAGTACAATGTCTGATCTAGAGTTCAGAATGACAATTTTAAAGATACTAGCTGGACTTGAAAAAAGCATGGAAGATATTAAAGAAACCCTTTTCTGGAGAAATAAAAGAACTAAAATCTAACCAAGTTGAAATCAAAAAGGCTATTAATGAGGTGCAATCAAAAATGGAGGCCTTAACTGCTAGGAAAAATGAGGCAGAAGAGAGAATTAGTGATATAGAAGACCAAATGATGGAAAATAAAGAAGCTGAGAAAAAGAGAGATAACTACTGGATCATGAGGGCAGAATTCGAGAGATAAGTGATACCATAAGACAAAACAATATTAGAATAATTGAGTTCCCAGAAGAAGAAGAAAGAGAGGGAGGGGCAGAAGGTATATTGGAGCAAACTATAGCAGAGAACTTCCCTAATTTGGGGAAGGAAACAGGTATCAAAATCCAGGAGGCACAGAGAACCCCCCCCCTTAAAATCAATAAAAATAGATGAACAACCCGACATCTAATAGTGAAACTTAAGAGTCTCAGAGACAAAGTGAAAATCCTGAAAGCAGCTCAGGAGAAGAGATCTGTAACCTACAATGGTAGAAACATTAGATTGGCAACAGACCTATCCACAGAGACCTGGCAGGCCAGAAAGGACTGGCATGATATATTCAGAGCACTAAGTGAGAAAAGTATGCAGCCAAGAATACTATATTCAGCTAAGCTGTCACTGAAAATAGAAGGAGAGATAAAAAGCTTCCAGGACAAACAAAAACTAAAGGAATTTGCAAACACAAAACCAGCCCTCCAAGAAATATTGAAAGGGGTCCTCTAAGCAAAGAGAGAGCCTAAAAGTAACATAGATCAGAAAGGAACACAGACAATATACAGTAACAGTCACCTTACAGGGAATACAATTGCACTAAATTCATATCTTTCAGTAGTTATCCTGAATGTAAATGGGCTAAATGCCCCAATAAAAAAGACACAAACTATCAGATTGGATAAAAAAAACAAGACCCATCGATATGCTGTTTGCAATCATTTTAGACCCAAAGACACCCCCAGATTGAAAGTGAGGGGGTGGAAAACCATTTACCATGCTAACGGACACCAAAAGAAAGCTGGGGTGGCAATCCTTATATCAGACAAATTAGATTTTAACACAAAGACTCTAATAAGAGATGAGGAAGGACACTATATCGTACTTAAAGGGTCTATTCAACAAGAAGATCTAACAATTGTAAATATCTATGCCCCTAACATGGGAGCAGCCAATTACATAAGCCAATTAATAACAAAAGCAAAGAAACACATTGGCAGCAATACAATAACAGTGGGGGACTTTAACAACCCCCTCACTGAAATGGACAGATCATCTAAGCAAAAGATCAACAAGGAAATAAAGACTTTATTTTTTTTATTTTTTATTATTTTAATATTTTATTTATTTATTTGAGACAGAGAGAATGAGAGAGAGAGAGCATGAGAGGGAGGAGGGTCAGAGGGAGAAGCAGACTCCCTGCCAAGCAGGGAGCCCAATGCGGGACTCGATCCCGGGACTCCAGGATCATGACCTGAGCCGAAGGCAGTCGCTTAACCGACTGAGCCACCCAGGCGCCCGGAAATAAAGACTTTAAATGACATACTGGACCAAATGGACTTCACAGACATATTCAGAACATTCCATCCCAAAGCAACAGAATACACATTCTTCTCACAAGAGAAAAGTTGGAAAGAACTCAAACACCTGGAGGCAAAAGAGCATCCTACTGAGGAATGAATGGGTCAACCAGGAAATTAAAGAAGAATTAAAAACATTCATGGAAACAAATGAAAATGACAACACAACTGTTCAAAATCTTTGGGATGCAGCAAAGGCCGTCCTAAGAGGAAAGTATATAGCAATACAAGCCTTTCTCAAGAAACAAGAAAGGTCTCAAATACACAACCTAACCCTACACCTCAAGGAGCTGGAGAAAGAACAGCAAATAAAGCCTAAACCCAGCAGGAGAAGAGAAATAATAAAGATCAGAGGGGAAATCAATGAAATAGAAACCAAAAGAATGGTAGAACAGATCAACGAAACTAGGAGCTGGTTCTTTGAAAGAATTAACAAGATTGATAAACCCCTGGCCAGACTTATCAAAGAGAAAAGAGAAAGGACCCAAATAAATAAAATCATGAATGAAAGAGGAGAGATCACAACCAACACCAAAGAAATACAGTTATAAGAACATATTATGAGCAACTATATGCCAGCAAATTAGATAATCTGGAAGAAATGGATGCATTCCTAGGGATGTATAAACTACCAAAACTGAACCATGAAGAAATCAAAAACCTGAACACACCTATAACCACTAAGGAAATTGAAGCAGTCATCAAAAATCTCCCAAAAAACAAAAGCCCAGGGCCAGATGGCTTCCCAGGGGAATTCTACGAAACATTTAAAGAAGAATTAATACCTATTCTTCTGAAACTGTTCCAAAATAGAAATTGAAGGAAAACTTCCAAACTCGTTTTATGAGGCCAGCATTACCTTGATCCCCAAACCAGACAAAAACCCCATCAAAAAGGAGAATTACAGACCAATATCCTTGCAGAACATGGATGCAAAAATTCTCACCAAAATACTAGCCAATAAGATCCAACAGTACATTAAAATGATTGTTCACCACAACCAAGTGGGATTCATCCCTGGGCTGCAAGGTTGGTTCAACATCTGCAAATCAATCAATGTGATACAATGCATTAATAAAAGAAAGAACAAGAACTATATGATCCTCTCAATAGATGCAGAAAAAGCATTTGACAAAGTAAAGCATTCTTTCTTGATCAAAACTCTTCAGAGTATAGGGATAGAGGGTATATACCTCAGGCTCATAAAAGCCATCAATGAAAAACCCACAGCGAATATCATTCTCAATGAGGAAAAACTGAGAGCTTTCCCCCTAAGGTCAGGAACGCGGCAGGGATGTCCACTATCACCACTGCTATTCAACATAGTATTAGAAGTCCTAGCCACAGCAATCAGACAACAAAAAAAATAAAAGGCATCCAAATCGGCAAAGAAGAAGTCAAACTCTCACTCTTTGCAGATGATATGATACTTTATGTGGAAAACCCAAAGTCTCCACCCCAAAACTGCTACAACTCATACAGGAATTCAGTCAAGTGGCAGGATATAAAATCAATGCACAGAAATCAGTGGCATTCTTATACACCAACAAGAAGACAGAAGAAAGAGAAATTAAGGAGTTGATCCCATTTACAATTGCACCCAAAACCATAAGATACCTAGGAATAAATCTAACCAAAGAGGCAAAGGATCTTACTCAGAAAACTATAAAATACTCATGAAAGAAACTGAGGAAGACACAAGGAAATGAAAAAACATTCCATGGTCATGGATTTGAAGAACAATTATTGTGAAGATGTCAATGCTACCTAGAGCAATCTACACATTCAAAGCAATCCCTATCAAAATACCATCTACTTTTTTCAAAGAAATGGACCAAATAATCCTAAAATTTGTATGGAACCAGAAAATACCCTGAATAACCAGAGGAATGTTGAAAAAGCAAAGCAAAGCTGGTGGCATCACAATTCCCGACTTTAAGCTCTATTACAAAGCTGTCATCATCAAGACAGTATGGTACTGGCACAAAAACAGACACAGATCAGTGGAACAGAACAGAGAGCCCAGAAATGGACCCTCAACGCTATGGTCAACTAATCTTTGACAAAGCAGGAAAGAATGTCCAATGGAAAAAAGACAGTCTTTTCAACAAATGGTGTTGCAAAAATTGGACAGCCACATGCAGAAGAATGAAACTGGACCATTTCCTTACACCACACACAAAAATAGACTCAAAATGGTGAAAGACCTAAATGTGAGACAGGAATCCATCAAAATTCTTGAGGAGAACACAGGCAGCAACCTCTTCGACCTTAGCCGCAGCAACTTCTTCCTAGAAATATCACCAAAGGCAAGGGAAACAAGGGCAAAAATGAACTATTGGGACTTCATCAAGATAAAAAGCTTTTGCACAGCAAAGGAAACAGTCAACAAAACCAAAAGACAACTGACAGAATGGGAGAAGATATTTGCAAATGACATATCAAATAAAGGGCTAGTATCCAAAATCTATAAAAAACTTATTAAACTCAATGCCCAAAGAACATATGATCCAATCAAGAAATGGGCAGAAGGCATGAACAGACATTTTTCCAAAGAATACATCCAAATGGCCAACAGACACATGAAAAAGTGCTCAATATCGCTCGGCATCAGGGAAATCCAAATCAAAACCTCAATGAGATGCCACCTCACACCAGTCAGAATGGCTAAAATTAACAAGTCAGGAAACGACCGATGTCGGGGATGCGGAGAAAGGGGAACCCTCCTACACTCTTGGTGGGAATGCAAGCTGGTGCAGCCACTCTGGAAAACAGTATGGAGGTTCCTCAAAAAGTTGAAAATAGAGCTACCCTATGACCCAGCAATTGCACTACTGAGTATTTACCCCAAAGATACAAATGTAGGGATCCGAAGGGGGATGTGCACCTGAAATTTATAGCAGCAATGTCCACAATAGCTGAACTATGGAAAGAGCCAAGATGTCTATCCACAGATGAATGGGTAAAGAAGGTGTGGTATATTGGGCGTCTGGGTGGCTCAGTCGTTAAGCGTCTGCCTTCGGCTCAGGTCATGATCCCAGGGCCCTGGGATCGAGTCCCACATAGGGCTCCCTGCTCGGCAGCAAGCCTGCTTCTCGCTCTCCCACTCCCCCTGCTTGTGTTCCTGCTCTCGCTATCTCTCTCTATGTCAAATAAATAAATAAAATCTTTAAAAAAAGAAAGAAGATGTGGTATATATATACAATGGAATGTTATGCAGCCATCAAAATGAATGAAATCTTGCCATTTACAAAGACATGGATGGAACTGGAGGGTATTATGCTGAGTGAAATAAGTCCATCAGAGAAAGACATGTTTCATATGATCTCACTGATATCAGGAATTCTTTTTTTTTTTTTAATATTATATATTTATTTGACAGAGAGAGACACAGTGAGAGCAGGAACACAAGCAGGGGGAGTAGGAGAGGGAGAAGCAGGCCCCCCGCCGAGCAGGGAGCCCATGCAGGGCTCGATCTCAGGACCCTGGGATCATGACCTGAGTTGAAGGCAGACGCTTAATGACTGAGCCACCCAGGCGCCCCTGATATCAGGAATTCTTAATCTCAGGAAACAAACTGAGGGTTGCTGGAGTGGTGGGGGGTGGGAGGGATGGGATGGTTGGGTGATAGACATTGGGGAGGGTATGTTCTATGGTGAGTGCTGTGAATTGTGTGAGACTGTTGAAACTCAGACCTGTACCTCTGAAACAAATAATAAATTATATGTTTAAAAAAAAAAAAAGAAGATAGCAGGAAAGGAAAAATGAAGGGGGGGGCGGGAATCAGAGGGGGAGATGAACCATGAGAAACTATGGACTCTGTGAAACAAACTAAGGGTTTTAGAGGGGAGGGGGCCAGTCATTTGTTAGCCTGGTGATGGGTATTAAAGAGGGCACATACTGAGTGGAGCACTGGGTGTTATATGCAAACAATCATGGAACACTATATCAAAAACTAATGATGTAATGTATGCTGATTAACATAGCATAATAAAATAAAACAAACAAATAAATAAATAAAATATAAATGGAAAAAAAAAACAGTTAAGCAATTTCCTTTACTTGGAGTTTGAACAACACTGAGCCATATAATTAAAAATGTACCTTTTTACTTACTTACTTACTAGTGATTTTGTTCACTTTTTCCATTGAATCTTACATTCCCTCTGATTTTTTGTTTGTTTGTTTGTCTTGCTGGTATATATCCTAAATAATCCTTTCATGTTATTTTGGTAGGTCACAATCTTTCTGATTTTTAGCACATATAGGGTGTTTGTTTGGTCTTCATACTTGAGCACAAGTTCAGCTGTGTATAAAATTAAATGATGAACATAATTTGGGTTTAGAGCTCAGTAGATAAGAAAGATGTAGCTTTTTTTTTTTTTTTTTAAAGATTTTATTTATTTATTTGACAGAGACAGAGACAGCGAGAGCAGGAACACAAGCAGGGGGAGTGGGAGAGGAAGAAGCAGGCCTCCCGCCGAGCAGGGAGCCCGATGTGGGACTCGATCCCAGGACCCTGGGATCATGACCTGAGCCGAAGGCAGTCGCTTAACCAACTGAGCCACCCAGGCGCCCCGAAAGATGTAGCTTTTTTAAAATTCTGCCATTTTGGGGCGCCTGGGTGGCTCAGTCGTTAAGCGTCTGCCTTCAGCTCAGGTCATGATCCCAGGGTCCTGGGATTGAGCCCCGCATTGGGATCCCTGCTCTGCAGGAGGCTTGCTTCTCCCTCTCCCACTCCTCCTGCTTGTGTTCCCTCTCTCGCTGTGTCTCTCTCTGTCAAATAAATGAATAAAATCATTAAAAAAATAATTTCTGCCATTTTATGCAGTTCATAAAGAAATTTGGTGCTAATATGATTATTTTTGTAAATTTCCTGGTGTTTTATTATTTTTTGAGGTTGGGTATTGGTGGAGTCCTTCTCAAATTTCTTAGGAATTTTAACATTTTCACTAGCATGTTTTAGAGTGTCTTTTTCCTACTTAATACTTTCTTGACCATTTCAATCTACTCAAGTGTTTCTTCAGATTGTTTCTTTTTAAAATTTTTTTAAGGATTTTATTTATTTATTTGACAAAGAAAGACACAGCGAGAGGGAACACAAGCAGGGGGAGTGGGAGCGGGAGAAGCAGGCTTCCCACTGAGCTGGAATCCCCAATGCGGGCCTTGATCCCAGGACCCTGGGATCATGACCTGACCTGAATGCAGATGCTTAAAGACTGAGCCACCCAGGTGCCCCTTTTTTAAAAAAAATATTATTTGTTTTACTGTTTTTATATTTTATTAATTTCTCCCCTCCTTGCTCTCATTGCTTCCTTCTGGAATTTCTATTATATAAAGGCTGATATTTCTGCAGTTATCTTCTATAACGCACATCTCCTCGTTTTTTCCATGTTTTATTGTCTGCTTTGTCTTCTGGGAAAAGTCCTCTACCATATTTCAACACACATACTAATCATTATTCATGCTATTTTTTAGGCCTATGATTCTTAAATTAGTGATCATGGATTTCTGAGAAATCTGAAATTTTTAATAATTGTCACAGTATCCTTGTGGATGCTCCTAAAAGTAATTTTTTTCCTTTTTTAGTTCAGCATCCATTCAAATATAAGCTTCATTCAGGTAGGTAATTTTGTCTGTTAACTGACTTCATAAGCAAATAGAATAGTCCTTATCTTTGTTCAGTTTAGAATAGTGCTTATAAATGTAGATTCTTGTATAGGATTTCACTTTTCTGATCTAAAGGAGGGTTCATGATGGACAGCTAGGTGGATATATTGACACCTGATTTTCCCAGGATGAGATCACCTCATATCTTCTGGACAGCCTTCTGGACAGCCTTAAATTCCACAAAACTCTGATTAGCATTAACATTGACTGTGCTTACTTTAGGTTTTTCCTTTGTCGGAATGCTCAGTTCTGAGAGCTATTCCTCAGTTGGTTCCTTTTTAACATCTTTCTTTTTCTCCTCTAAGTCTTCCTTGCATAGAATTAGGCTATGCCTGTATTTTCTCTGATTTTCTTTATAGCTTTATTGTCCACACTAAGATCTTTTCTGAAATAGTTATCCCAACTGTTCCTACTGGTGTTTTTAAATTAATTTTCCTAAAGACTGCCTAGTGACCCATTCTTACAAGTTTGACTCTGAGCTTGGAATCTCTCCAAGATTTAAAAATAGGCAGAGCTGTTCTTTCCACTGCCAAAGTATGTTATAGTGAAATGTTTCAAGCCATGTTTTTTTCTGTCTTGGCTTTTTAATCTATCTGATACAATCACCTCTCAATTTTCCCAGAATTCCTGTAAAAAAAAAAAAAAAAAGAAGTCTGATAATAGTCTCCATTTTCTTCCCCAGCAATGATGGTTGTTCATTTTAAGGGAATGTTTAATGGAAAGGGATATATATACTAGACTCCCAAATTAATCAGACTTTTCTTACCGAAATATGTTCTCCCCCACAGATATGAAGTAAGTAAAACAATACTCTGATTCAGTAATTTACATTAATGCTTTGTTGATAGGGGTGTTACTTGTATTAAGTAATATATTAACATATAAAACAGATTTTCACCTCATGAAGTCATGAGTTTACATAGAAATATAATAGATGTAAAAGACAAGTAAATGAATGTATAATATGTTTAATGGTGACAAATATTGTGGAGAAAAAGGTGGCAGTGTGTTTGAAACTAGGAGTTCTGGAGGGTATGTTCATTTTGTATAGAGTGGTCAAGGAAAGCCTCAATGATGAGGGGAATAACAGACCTGTAGAGAGAGAGACATAAGTCTTATGGCTCTTGAAATAGAGTAATTTTAACACAACTCCCCTCACCTTGATATATTTTTCATTTTTTAAAATTTTATTTTATTATGTTATGTTAATCACCATACATTACATCTGTAGTTTTTGATGTATTGTTCCATGATTCATTGTTTGCGTATAACACCCAGGGCTCCATTCAATATGTGCCCTCTTTAATACCCATCACCAGGCTAACCCATCCCCCCACTTCCCTCCTCTCTAGAGTACATACCACCTTCTAAAATAATATATACCATAAGTATTTGTTATATTCATGATTTATTGCCTTCATTCAAATATAAGCTCCACTCACATAGGTAATTTTGTCTGTTTTTTTAACTGACATTTCATAAGCAAATACAATGCTGTTGTCCCATAACAAACTTTCCATAAGTATTTGTTGAATGAACGCATGAATGAATAAATGAACAAGGAACACTTCAACAGACATAACAGCAAGTGTAAAAACTTTGAGTTGAGGCAATGCTTATGGTGTTCAAAAGCAGAAAGAAAGCTAGAAGACTGAGTCAACAAGAGGACGCAAAAGGAGGTAGGTTCAGAGAAGGAATGTCAGAAGGAGGGTGGAATGAACTATTTCAGAAACCTAGGCTTTTGTGCTTTTTATTTTAAATTGTATGGAAACACAATGGAGCATTTTGGGCTGAGGTTTGGCATAATCTCACATTTTTAAAAGATTACTTTAAAAGTAGATTATTTATGGCCAAGAAGGAAAACAGAGAGACTGGTTTTTAGACTACTGTATTATTACAGACATGGAATTATGGAAATTAGATTAAGATGGTAATGAAGAAGACAGTGAGAATGATCACACTCTAAATATATGTTGGAAATAAATACTGCTAGATTTGCTGATGGATTTAAAAGAGAAAGAAAAGATAAGGATAACTCAATGTTTTTTTGATGTGAGCAACCAGAAAGTGAAGTAGGTTTGTTGGTGGTTGGTTGGTTGATTGCTTTTTTTTTTTTTTCCCTGAGATGAGAAAACAGGATTTGGAAGAAGAAAGTGGAATTCAGTTTTAAACATGCTGATTTTGAGATATCTATTACACATATGAGTGAAGACATCTTATAGACAGTTAATCATAGTGATCTGGAGTTTAGGACTGAAGCCTGAACTGAAGATTTAAGTTGAGATTCTCTAGCATATAAATAGTATTTAAATCCAAAGGACTGGATGTTATTTCTGAGGAAATAAATGTGGATAGAGAAGAGAGCCTTGAAATTTAATTCTTGGTGCATGTCAATATACAGTAGGAATTGTAGAGATAAAGAAGTGTCTGAAAAGGGATTGAGAAGGAATAACCAAGGAGTGAGGAAGCAGGAGAAACAAGAGTGTGGTACACAAGAAGTTGAGTGAAGAAATATGTCAAAAATACGACGTATGTCAAATGCTGCTAATAGCTAAAATAAGATGAAGAATTAAACTGAATTAATTAGCAATTAGGTTTAGCAATGGTGTTTTAAACAGCCATTGGTAGTGATGCTTCTGTGGAGTAGTGAGGATAAACACTTGCATGGGTTCAAGAGAGAATAAGAAGGATGTATATAACCCCTGCCTATTCAAAGTGTAGTAATCTCTGACCTGGTAGCATCAGAATTTCACCTGAAATCTCTTTATAAATGCAGAATACCAGACTTCACTGAAGGAATACCTGATTTTACGAAAATTTCCAAATGATTAATATCTAAAGTAAAATTTATGAAGCACTATTCTAAATATCTCTTTTAAGTTTTATTTTATGAAGAACAGTGATATGAAGTAGCAACTAAGGAGGTCTTTGGAGTCTGTCAAAGCATGTTTGTGAAAAGATGGGTTGAACTGTTTAGGGAAGGAAGATTGATAATTGAGACAAGAAAGAGGATGGTTTCTGGACTAACGTATTTGAGTAGGGTAGAGAGAGACACATGGGATCCTATTCACAGGTAGAGGGATTAGCTACAGGTGGAAGACACCAATGTACAAAGAGAGACTGAGTTAGACAGGCAAAGAATTAAGTTGATAGGGGTGTGCAGGCAGAGCCTGAAAGTCTTTTTCTGATTGCTTCTAATTTTTATTGAAGCGAAAGGAAGACCCTGATGGTGTATAATCAAAGGGGTGGAGGTTGAGGAGAAAAGATAGGTATGACAGGTTGTCAAGAATATTGAGAGAACGCAATATTAAACAAAAATTTCAGGCATCGATAATTATCATTTTATATCAAAAAATAAATAAAAGTAACACACAACCATACACACATAACCCAAATACTTTAAACTAAAATACTTAAGCAGAAATTCTATTAAATCAGCTAAGTAACTTTAACAGAAATTATAATGGGGCTTCTATAAAACAAACTAGCTCTGCTATCCTAACAACATGCATGTATTCAAAAAAAAAATCACAATGAATGGAAGATCATCTTATTTTATTATGATTTCAATAAGTTATTTTGGTCAATCCTCTAATGAAATGTCAAAAATTTCCAAAGCAATTCTGTGTAAAATAATGCAGTGCAGTTAGTTGGACATTTTATTCACGTAAATTCATTTTGGTCTACTTTCATGTAAGAATGAAGCTATTGTACATGAAGGATAGGCCACACAAAGGCATCACCCAATGGAAGAGCAATTTGCCTTTCATTCCTATGGGAAGAGAAAGAAATGGTTGCTAGGAGCACTTTTCAAGGACTAGAAAAGTAAAATAAGCAGCAAACACAAGAAAATGAGAGAAAAATAGCTAACTTGTTGACTCATGTTTGATTATAGTTTTAAGACTTTGTCAAGATGAATAATTGATTCAAAGTAAGAATATTTAATGCAGGGTGACTGGGTGGCTCAGTTGGTTAAGCGACTGCCTTCAGCTCAGTTCATGATCCTGGAGTCCGGGGATCGAGTCCCGCATGGGGCTCCCTGCTCAGCGAGGAGCCTGCTTCTCCCTCTGACCCTCCCCCCTCTCATGTACTCTCTCTCATTCTCACTCTCTCAAATAAATAAATAAATCTTTAAAAAAAAAGAATATTTAATGCAAATGCTTAACATTCATTTATGCTAAAAGTAACTGTACAAAAAGTTTATGTTTAGGTATTTCAGATAAATAAAAAAAGACTTTTAAATTATCTTAAGCACATTTCAACAAACACCAGTTAAGTACTCTTATTCTCATGTTATTCAGTTTCAATCGTGCATGGTGTGAGATTTTAACAGTTAAAAATATCAACTTTGTTAAGTTCCTAATGTGTGGCTCTCACTACTCTGCTCTTCCACTCAAATGAGCGGGCTTGAGCCCATACCCTATTACAAAGAGATGAATGCCTAGTATTTTCCTTTACAGCAAAGACCTGTTTTTTTTTTTTTTTTCCTAAAGAGCCAGATGGTAATTATTTTAGATCTTTTGGGCCTTAGGGTCTCTTGAACTCTGCTATTGTATCATGAAAGCAGCTGTAGACTATATGTAAAGGCATGAAAATAACTATTTTACTTTTAGTTTTCAAAGCACTTTATTAGTATTAACCTAAGCAGTTTTGTGAGATAGACACTGTCATTACCCATTGTTATAAAACAAATGTTTGCGTCTCCCCCAAATTCGTATGTTGAAACCCTACCCCTGATGTGATTGTTTTAGGATGTGGGGCCTTTGGGAAGTAATTAAAATTTAGGATTAGATGAGGTCATAAGGCTAGAACCCTCATGAATGGGATTAAGGTCCTTATAAAAGTCATGAGGAAGCTGCTTTTCCTCTCTGCTCTCAGTCATGCGAGGATGCAATGAGAAGTTGGCAGTATGCATCCTGGAAGACGGCCTTCACTGGAATCTGACCACGGTAACACCCTGATCTTGGACTTCCAGCCTCCAGAACTGTAAGAAATGAATTTCTGTTGTTTGTAGCCACCCAGTCTATGGTATTTTTGTGATAGTGGCCCAAGTTGACTAAAATGTCCATTGTGGGTGAGATAATTAGGCACATGGGAGATACAGTTCAAGGCATACATTATCCTTATATTATTAATAGGAAACTTTGAGGAATGTCTGAAAGAAGCACAAAATACAAGACTGCATTTAGAGAAGTACCCAAAGACATATGAATCATGCATAGAACAACAACAATAACAACAAAAAACACAAAAGCACACAGAAGCAAATAGGTGTGGCTCTTAAAATAAATCCATTCGCACCCTCAAACTCTAAGCAACAGAAAGCTGAAATCAAGAAGGTTCCTAGAACATTGAGCTAGAGTATGGGACGGGTGTGGTGAAATCCAAATTAGACTCTAGGTATGTATTGAAAAAAGGATCATAGATTACCTATCCCAGTGTGCAATTTTAGGTTGGGATACATGACACTAAGTACTATTCACCTTCCAAAGTTTTCACTTAATAAATGAAAGTTTTTGTAATAGAGAAACTGCATTTCCAATTAGAAACTTTTTTTGAGCAACAGCAACAATTGATATTAACAAAAGAAATGAAAAGATGATCTGCTATCAGTACTAAAAGTATCTGTCTTAAGGTTACAATTACTATATCTCCAATTAGATAGGCGAGTAAAGCCTCTATAAATCTAATTTCATTTTCATGTTTAATCAAAGCCTTAAAGATTTGAACAGGGATCTGTCTAATCTCTGGCTGAAAGTACTTCATATCCAATATCAGACAAACATGTTTCTTCGTGAAATTGAAGAAACAATTCATAAGACACGCATGAAAAGTGTCAGTATTTCAAAAAAAGAGTTGCAAAATAGGGAACCCACCCTTCTCTGGAGCAGAGATACTGCTAGAAGGCAAATTGGGTAGAGATGTACAATTCATGGATTAATAAAATATGAGATGTGTTTTAAAAAAATAATGTCAATCTTTTGATTATTATTATCAAGGAGATTAAAATATAATAAAATAGGGGCACCTGAGTGGCTCAGATGTTAAGCATCTGCCTTCCGCTCTGGTCATGATCCCAGGATCCTGGGATTGAGCCCCGCATCGGGCTCCCTGCTCGGCGGGAGGCCTGCTTCTCCCTCTCCCTCTCCCCCCTGCTTGTGTTCCCTCTCTCGCTGTGTCTCTCTCTGTCAAATAAATAAATAAAATCTTTAAAAAAAATAAAAATAAAATAAAATATAATAAAATAGTTAAGAATTCTATGCTAGTAAAAACTGAAAAGTGAAAAACATATACCAAAATTAACATAAATAAGTATGTAATAGTTAATATATCAATAATATAAAATATAACTTGTAAAGAAAATAATCAGAACTATCCTCCAAAAGGACACTGAGCCTGGATTTTCTGAATCTTCAAAATCTGTGAAAGTTATAAAATTTCATGCATTATGTTGTAGAACTGCTCTATTCAACAGAAATAAAATGTCACATGCATTTTGAGATTTTCTAGAACTACCTTAAAAAAATAAAGGAAGCAAGTAAAATTAATTTTAAGTATACATTTAATTGACCCTAATAGATCTCAAATAAAATTATTTTAACATCAATATAAAACATTATTACTGTTGTGTTTTACTTTTTTCATACTGAATTTTTTGGTGGGAAAGTGGTATTTTTCACTTCCAGCACTTCGCAATTTGAAAGCCAAATTCCAAGTGCTTGAAGCCATAAGTGGCTAGTGGCTCTGTACTGAATAGTACATTTCTAGAGTAAAGGAAAAAAGTAAGTCTTCCAATCTTGTCTCACAAAGCTTTTCTAAGCTTGATAGCAAATACCTTACTAACCATAACAAGAGTGGAAGAATCTTAAATGAAATGTGAGCAATTAAATTTCAGTGATATTGAGAAGTAGTAATAACCACATCAAGTTAGGTCCACTCTCAGAATGGAAATTTTTAGAAAATCTATGAATATAATCTCACATCAATAGAAATAACAGCCTACAAATCTGAAGGATAATGAAATTAAAGAGTTTTAAGAATCTTCATTTCAATAAATTTTGCTGAATTTACTATTTTTCCATACCAAATCAACAACAAAAGACTCCTAACTCTCATCTCATCTTACAAAAATAGTCATCAATCCAGTTAGATTGTGTATTTAAATGTGACAGATAAGACAATAAAAATTATAGAAAAGTATGATTTCTGAAACATGACAGAAATCATTAAAATTTCATGAAAAATAAGAACATCTATTTATTCAAAGACTACATTTAGAGAGTGAAAACCAAGTAAGAGAATGGGACAAAATGTTTTTAACACCCGTAACTAGTAAAGACACAGCATATTAGGAGCTCGAACAAATAAATAAAAAATATGTTAATAATATATAATGTATATGTATATGATATAAATGTATATATTTTGCACAACCACTATATATACATATATGTATCTATATAGGCATGTGTATATACATGTGTATCCATGTGTATGTGTATGTATACATGTATATGCATGCATATGTGTATGTATATACATATGTGTATGTGTGTATGTGTATACATGCAAGTGCATGTGTGTATATACATATGCATGCGTATGTATACACATAAGTATATGTGCATATATGTGGTGTATATGTGTATATATGTAGATGTCTGTATCTATATATATGTACACATAAAGCCAATGAATAGGATAAAAAAGGACAAAAGACTTAAATAGACCTTTCACAAAAGAAGATATCAAATGTCCTTTAAAAACTAAAAGTAGTCAATATTATTAGTAAACATAGAAACTTAAACCAAAATAAATGCTGCTACATACTTGCCAGAGTGACTGTACTAAAAATCGTTGACGCAGAGGGGATGTGTGCATGTAGAGCAAAGAGAAGTTTCATACACTGCTGATAGGACTGTAAGTTAGCACAACCCCTTTGGAAACAATGCATTATTATTTATTAACATTTAATCAGATACATACATAAACCATGACCAGAAAGTCCACCAGAAACTATGACTAGAAAGTATATATATTTCATATGTATACATATATATATGCATATAATGCATGCATGTGTGTGTATATATATATATATATATATATATATATCTCCTATGCATGTGTGTGTGTGTGTGTGTGTATCCTTACAAAAAGCAAACAAGAGACAAGGGCAAGAAAGTTTATAGTAGTAGCATTATTCATAATAGCCTCAAGCTGAAAATTGTCAAAATGATGTCCATCATTAGAATAGGTATGTAATTTTGATATGTTCATACAATCAAAAAGCACACAGCTATGTGTTTAGCTAATGTTAAAACTCTCACAAATATAACATGAATAAAAAAGGCTAGACATAATAGAGAACATACCATAGAATCCTATTCATATAAAAATCAAGTGAAGGAAACAAAAGTAAATTGTAAAAGTTCAGGACAATCTTTATCTTTGGGAGTTGAGGGTAGGAGATAGTTACTTGGAAAGCATATGAAGAAACCTCCTGAGATGCAGACAATGTTTTATTTCTTTATGTCATAGTTATGTGGAATTTTATTTTGTGAGAAACTTGTATTCAAAAATTAAATGCAATTTTAAAATACAGTTAAAATAGTTAAAATGTAATAGTTGCATTTAAAAATAGTTAAAGCCATGCACAAAATCAAAAGATTAAAAAATAACTTGTATTATATATGACAGGAAGATGTTCTTCCTTGTTTCTAGGTGTTTGCTTGTGTCATTGGTAATCAAATGTTAGCCAACCTCAGAATCACTGGAGGGCTTGTTAAAACAGATTCCTGGACCTTGTTTCCAAAGCTTGTGATTCAGTAGGTCTGCATTTGGTACCAAAATTGAGAATTTTCATTTCCAATAAGTTCCCAGGTGATACTGATGCTGTTGATGCAAGACCACAAGTTATAAACCACTGACTTTTGCTATTCTTTTCAAAAATATACTTTCCTCTGTCCTATAGTCACCTGACTGACTCATTGTTACATTCATCCCAGCCCCAACTCCAGCCAAGCCACAAAACAGAAAGTATCCCTATCCCCCAACTACAATTATTACATTTAGAGGATACTCTCCATAATAATTTCCTTAGAAACCTCTCTCTATATTTTCTTCCTCTGTCTAAGTTTCTAATATCTACACTCTGTGGTATTACTTAGGGTTTATTTTATCCCCTAGAATTTTTGTATCATGGCTATTGAATAAATTAACAAATCTTATCAATTTCTCAATTTTCTGCATGGTTTTAACTTTTCCTTTAGGTTCATATCCTTCTTGTCTTTAGTTCTCCCTATTTCAAAGGCAAATTTAACCCCAGATTTCTTAGGAACCCCCTTCCTTCTATATTCTTAATATGTAATGAATTTAGAATGAAACCTTCATCCTGGTAGCTGTCTGCCTTGCAAACTCAGCCAAAGACTGCAAAGGCTTTTCTATATATGAAAATTTTACTTGCCTCTTACCTGGTGGAGTATACCATTCCTTTCACTAAATGGCCGGAAATTAAAAATCCATTGCCCTCTTTTCATTCTGCCCCCTCAGCAGTTTTATTTCTATTTTCCTTCGTTCTTTTCCTGGTCTAACCTTGCTCTTAAGACTTTTCTGGTGGTCTGTGAGTTATCTCATTATTTTCTTTATCCCAGTTTTACTTTTCACAAAAAACACTTTCATAGAAAATAAATACTTCTATGTTCTTCACCCTCTGCTTTCAGAACCAATACTTTCCTTACCATGTTCTTTTCATTCACTCTGGGCCACCAAAACATGTTTATTTATTTATTTTTTTAAAGATTTTATTTATTTGAGAGAGAGAGACAAAGAGAGCAGAGGCAGGGGCAGAGGGAGAGGGAGAAGCAGACTCCCTGCTGAGCGGGGAGCCCGACATGGGACTCGATCCTAGGACCCTGAGATCATGACCTGAGCCGAAGGCAGACGCTTAACCGACTGAGCCACCCAGGTGCCCCCAAAACATGTTTTTAATATACAATATTAAATAAGTGCTGTCAGCTTCTTATGCTTGAAAAATGATATGTTTTCTATGTTTAATAAAAAGTCTCTGTTTTACATTTCATCAATCCATCTCTTTTTCTTAATCAAGACACAGTTACATTTTTTAGAGGAGAAGTTTTGAGACAATTATGTTAAGTTTATAAATGCTTTGGAATTTTGTTTCACAAATATATTCAAGTACTCTAGTGTTCAGATGATGTGTTAAATATTAATTTGGGTGTATATGGGCAATGGATCTCTCTCCTCTATCTGAAGATGGCAGAAAAATTATATCTTTAACTACCATCACACGGAAAAGCTATTAATAAGGGGCACGAAAACCTTCTTTGCCTTTCCAACTTAAAATGGATATAAACTATCACTCTACATTTTCTGCTCAAATGAAATTCATGCCAAGGAGGTAAACCATAAAGTTAGAGGTTGTTCTTCTTCGATGTCTCTGTGTCTGAGAATTTTATTCCAGACATTTATAACCAATAAAAATTGAATGGCTAATGTGATTAAATGTGTAATTCAGTTGCAAAGCTCTCCTTTGACCAACTGTCTTAGTCAGTTGCACAGCTTTTAGTTGTATATAAATATATATTTGATTACAAAGGTAATGTTGAATACTGTGATTAGTTACTCTTTCAAAAGGATAAGAAAACATTTATTTTGTATATGAATAATGGCTTAAAAGTTACATTTTAAAAACCTCGGATTACAAGGTTTATATACATTCTCTCTAATCAGAGAGGACAACATACATAGTAAAGTTTAAATAAACTTAGCAAATGTACATAGGTAAAACAACTAAATTTTTGAAATATGGTTTCTTGTTCAAAATTGTATCTTCTGTAGACACTTGTTTTATCTTTTGGGAGCACATTAAAATGATAGCAGTAGTTTACTCATAATTAAAGGATGCCAAAAATCAATAGAAGCATGAAAGCAAAGAGACTGAGTAGGTAATTTAATTTTTTGTTTTTATAAAGTTGTTCAGCAGAATTTTTCTGCCTTATAACAGATTAGCTTCACTATTAACCAATGTTTTAGAGGTAGAAAAAATTTCCAAAGGTCTAAACCAAATTTTATTTGTTTCAATTTCTCCTCATGTGATTTCTTTCTTCCATAAGAATTTTGAACAACAAGCAGGGGCTAAGAGACCTTTTACTAATCATACAAAGATTAAGCATATAAATACGGTGTACTCAGAATTCTAAAATTTTAGAAAATCATATAATATTGATGTACTATATAGTGTTAACTGAACATAATAAAAAAAATAGTTACCTGCACCTCAAAAAAAGAAAAGAAAAAAAAAAAAAAGAAAAAGAAATAAAGACCTTCCTAGCCTCAAAAAAAAAAAAAAAAGAAAGAAAGAAAAGGAAATTTAAAGGACTAAAAATTTTTAACATTGAAAGTAAAAGATTAAGGGGGCATTTTATAACTGTGTTTTAAGTATAAAAGTAGATACATACTTGAGAAATATAATTGTTCTATTTAATTACAGGGGTTGAACTAGAATTACTCACTAGGATAGGCAGCACATTTGAGTCAGCATAAAATACACTCAATAATTAGAAACATGCGATAATAAGAGAGACCACATAATTGAATAGTAGTATCCTGTTCAATGCTGGACGTAAACCACTCATGATTAACTCATAAATTTTATTATAGAGGAAATTCATTCAGATTTGAAACATTTTTAATAGCATGGAGCGATAATATATGGTTTATTAAATTCAGGATATTATTTTTGAAATAGTAATGAATGAAAACAGGAGATTCCAAATTATATATTTCTATTTAGGTATGTTTCCATTTAAGTAGACTGTATTGAGAGCAGGATACATAATTAACACAAAATATGCATAATACATTTTATGATCAGAGAACAAACATACAGTGATTTTTCATTTTATTGGTAATAAAATCACCAATTAGAAGAATAATATATTATGTATATCAAATGAGAATTTGTACTCATCTAGTTAGCAAATTTATTTTAATTTTTGTAATGATATTATCCACTGTTGATGAAGATGGTGTATAACGACTTCTTTTATATACCAATAGAATTATAAACATGCTCGCCAAGTCTTGAAGGAAATTTCTTAGTATGCATATTTCAAGAATCTTAAAAAAATGTTTATACTTTTGATGCAATAATTTTATGTCTAAGAATTTATTCTAAATTTTACTCCAAAAATAATTGGTGATACACACTGAGATTTGTATTTATATTATAGTGTTATATAATAGCAAACTTTTAAAAATAAACTTGCAAATAGTAGAATGGTTAAATAAATATGTTGACATGATAGAACACTAAATCTCCATTAAATTTAATAACTACATTAAACATTTTCATAGTGTACCAGCCACTGCCATGCATTTTTACATATATTAATTCTGAAATCTCATATCTTTTCTATAAAGTAGTCACTGTCATTAAACTCATTTTTTTAGAAACACTGAGATTAAGTAACTACCTAATGTCATAGGTAGAGCTGGAATTTATGCCAAATTTATGCTCCTCTCTCACTACTCTCCCTCTAAAATTATTAAGAGATAAGATAGTGTAATGACTACCTCATAGACCCACCTATGCTTCCATGTCTGCAATAAAATGAAAAAAATTATATACAATGTAGAAAATCCTGCATAATTATTGAGAACCCAGAATCACTGAATAATCTCCTTTAAATATAATAAATCTCTTATAATTTTTTTAAAGATTTTTTTTTTATTTATTTGACAGAGAGAGAGACAGCGAGAGAGGGAACACAAGCAGGGGGAGTGGGAGAGGGAGAAGCAGGCTTCCCGCCGAGCAGAGAGCCCGATGTGGGGCTTGATCCCAGGACCCTGGGATCATGACCCGAGCCGAAGGCAGACGCTTAACGACTGAGCCACCCAGGCGCCCCTAAATCTCTTATAAATTTTAAATACAAAAAAAGTTGGATCAACTTGCTCTAAAGATATCAAAACCTGTCAAATAGATAAAAGCGACACCTTGCATCATTGCTAATAAATCCTCCTCCTGAGGCTGCAAGATGGAATTGTGGGCTATAAATAAAAGATGTTCTGGCACAAGACTTCAGGCAACAATTAATTGGAAGAGAAATTACTTGGGGCAGGAACACGGTGTGCAACCAGACATACTACTCCGAATCCCCTTTTAATAGCCACTGGAGTTCAACAGCATTGGAAAACAGCTTATCCTGCCAGCCTCCAGGATTCTTCCACCAGATACAGAAAGTTAAAAGAAAGAAGCCCAGTGAGGCAGGATTACTCAACGAATTTTTCAGTGGTCACGGAAACGGAGTTGTGAATAGTCAAGAGAAAGCTAAATACTGAAACCTGACCCCTACCACGTGGCTCCACTACCCATAAAGAGAAATAGCAAGTGATAAAATACCCTTCTAGAATGCTCACTTCCCTGGTCCCAGACTCACTTCTCAATCTGCTAATTTACTTTGGTATCAGGAATACTCCAGTTTACAACCTGAAAAGATGGCACAAGAACTGGAATACACAGTAAGGTAAAGCAAAGAGAAAAATCTGCATTGTCTATGGAGAAATACCAGGGGAAAAATTTCTTTCTTACTTAGAATGGATTCCCAGAAAATAAAAATAATTTGAAGCTAACAAAAATATCCTGGAAAATAAATGAGGAAAGTAATACTTGATAGGCAGAGGGAAAGGACATTTTTAATGATTGTAATGACAATATTAGTTGATGTTTTATAGTAACACTTTGTGTTTACCTAGCTAGGCAGAGTCCTACTAGCTTTACATGAATAGCTGCCTTAAACCGCCCCTCTATTGGGTAGTATTATTATTCCCACTATAGATGAGGAAAAGGAAGCATAGGGATGTTGAGTAATTTGCTTAAATTGACACATCTATAAATGTTTAAACCTGTATCAGAGCCAAGGGTCCATGTGTATCTCCTGCATTTAACCAGAGATCATATTACCTTTTTCTTGTACCTCCCTCAAATTACTGCTTTAACTTGTCCTGTTCAAAGTTCTTGAAAGAATTTTCTACACCCACAGCTGCTAAATCTGGCTTCCCTCCCCACCCCCCTGGCCAAACATTCCAAGTTGTGGACAAGATCACTAATAATCATCATACTTCAGAATCCAATGAACCCTTTCAGTGTTTTTGTTAATTGAACTGCCACAGAGCAGTGATTAAAGTATGGATTGTTCCCTACTTTAAAAAAAATTGTGAACCCTTACCATGAGATGTAATTTAAAACACTTAACTTTAAGTGTGCTATCTTAACACAATTTTAATTGTACACTTCAGTGTTATTAACTATAGACACTATGTTTTACAATAGGTCACTAGAACTTATTCATATCTTGCATAATTGAAATTTTATAGCGTTTGGGGGGGAAATAAACCTCTCCATTTCCCTCTCCCTCCTATCTTTGGAAATTACCATTCTACACTGTGTTTCTAGGAGTTTGACTATTTTAGATATCTCATATAAGTGGATTCAATTCATGCAGCATTTGTCATTCTGTGACTGGCTTATTTTACTTAGTACAGTGGTTTATTCATGTTGTTGTAAATGGCAGGATTTCCTTCTTTTTAAAGGCTGAATAATATTCTATTGGATGCATTTATTATATTTTCTTTATCTATTTATACATCAATTCATGTATGTTGTTTCCATATCTTGGTTATTGTGAATAATTATGCAATGAACATTGGAGAGAAGATATCGTCTTGGGATCCTGATCTCAATTCTTTTGGATGTATATACTGAGAAGTGGGATTACTGAATCATTTGATAGGTTTATTTTTAATTTTTTAGGATCCTCAATGGCCCCATAACAGCTGCACCATGTTACATTCTCAACAGTGTCCAAGAGTTCCAATGTCTTCAAATGCTCTCCAATATTTATTTTCTGTTCTTTTGGTAATAGCCATTCTAACAAGCGTGACATGATATCTCATTGTTTTGGTATGCATTTCCCTGATGATTAGTGATGTTGAACACATTTTCATATACTTGTTAGCCATTTGTAGGTCTTCTTTGGAAAAATATCCATTCAAGACTTTTTATCATTTTTAAATTGGGTTTATTATTATTTTTATCAGCTTTTGAGTTAAAGGAGTTCCTTATATATTTTTGGATATAGACACCTTATCAGTATAGGGTTTGCAAACATATTCTCCCATTTTGTAGGTGGTTGTCTTTATTTCATTGATTCTTTTTTTTTTTTTTTGAGAGAAAGGGAGGGAGAGAGTGCTTGTGAGAGATGGGGAAGGGCAGAGGGAGAGAGAATCTTAAACAGGCTCCAGGCCCAGCGCAGAACCCAATGCAGGGCTTGATCTCACAACACTGAGATCATGACCCGAGCCGAAATCAAGAGTCAGATGCTCAACCCACTGAGCCACCCAGGTGCCGTTTTATGGATCATTTTTTTTATGCAGAAGTTTTTAGTTTGATATATTTCTACTTGTCTATTGTTGCCTGTGTTTTTTGGTGTCATATCCAGGGAATATTTGCCAAGACAAATCTCAAGAACGTTTTTCCTTTTGTTTTCTTTTAGGAATTTCCAGTTTCCAGTTTATGTTTTAAGTCTTTAATCCATTTTAAATTGATTTTTGTGTATGGTATAACTTAAGGGTCCAATTTCATTGTTTTGAATGTGGAAATCCAGCTTTCTCAATGTCCTTTGTTAAAGAAACTATGCTTTCTCCATTGTGTATTCTTGTTCCCCTGTTGAAGTCAGTTGATATATATGGTGGGTTTATTTCGGTCTCCCTATTCTTTTCCAATGGTATATATGTCTGTCTTCAAGCCAGTACTATAGTTTTGATTACTGTAGTTTTGTAGTATATTATGAAATCAGGAAGGGTGATGCCTCCAGCTTTGTTCCTTATTAAGATTTCTTTGGCTATTTAGGATCTTTTGTGGTTCCATATGCATTTAGACTGTTTTCCATATCTCTAAAAATTATTGTGATTTTTGGGGTGCCTGGGTGGCTCAGTTGGTTAAGCGTCTTCCTTTGGCCCAGGTCATGACCCTGGAGTTCCAGGATTGAGCCACGCATTGGTCTCCCCGCTCAGCAGAGTCTGCTTCTCCCTCTGCCCTTCACCCTCCTTGTGTTCTCTCTCTCATTCTCTCTGTCTTGTGATTTTTATGGATATAGCATTGAATTTGTAAATCGCTTTGGGTAGTAGGGACATTTTAACAATATATCTTCCAATACATGAATATGGAATGTCTTTTCATTTGTTTATGTCTTAATTTCTTTCGTCAATGTGTTGTGGTTTTCAGGATACAAAATCTTCCATCTACTTGGTTAAGCTTATTCCTAAGTATTTTATTCTTTCTAATGTTAGTGTGAACAGGCTTGTTTCTCCAATTTCCTTTTCAGATAGTTCATTGTTAGTGTATAGCAATTGATTTTTGCATATTTATTTTGTATCTTGTAACTTTACTGAATTTGTTTATTAGTTCTAACACACGTTTTCAAATGGGGTCTTACGGTTTTCTATTTTCTTTCTTTTAATTTATTTTTTAAATTTTTTTTATTATTTATTTAAGCAATCTCTATAACCCATGTGGGGTTTGAACTCACAACCCTGAGATCAAGAGTTGAGTGCTCTTCCGACTGAGCCAGCCAGGAGCCCCTAAATGGGGCCTTAGGGTATTTTTTATATAAAATATCATGTTGTCTGCTAATAGGAATATATTTACTTCTTTTCCAATTCAGATGCCTATTTCTTTTTCTTTCCTAATTGCTCTGACAAGTACTTCCAGTATTGTGTTACATATAAACGGTGAGAAGAGACATTCTTGTCTTGCTCTTGATCTTTGAAGAAAAGTTTTTAATTTTTCTTCATTGAGTATGATGCCAATACTGGACTTCTTATATATGTCCTTTATTATATTAAGGTACATCATTCCTTCTATATCTCATTTGTTGAAAATTTTTATCATGAAAGGATGTTGAATTTTGTCAAACGCTTTTTTTCTGCATCCAATGAGATGATAATGTGATTTGTAGCCTTCATTCTACTTATGCAGTGTATCACATTAATTGATTTGTGTTTGTGGAACCATGCTTGCTTCCAAGGGATAAATCCCATTTGATAATGGTGTATGATCCTGTTGAATTTGGTTGGCCAGTATTTTGTTGAGATGTTTTGCATCTATGTTGATTGGATATATTAACCTGTACTTTTCTTGTAGTGCTTTGCCTGGGCTTTGATATGTGGATAATACTGGCCTTATAAAATGAGTTTGGAAGTGTTCTTTCCTCTTCAATTTTTTGAAAGAGTTTAAGAAGGGTTATATTAATTCTTCTTTAAATGTTTGGTAGAATTCACCAGTGAAATCATGTGGTCTAAGATTTTCTTTGTTCGGAGGTTTTTAAGTACTGATTAAATCTACCCATTAGTTATTAGTCTTTTCAGATTTTCTATTTCTTCATGGATTTCATGGTTCACTATTTGTAGGTTGTGTTTGTGTGTGTGTGTTTAATTTATTCATTCCTTCAAGGTTATCCAATCTGTTGGCATATAATTGTTGAGAGTAGTTTTCTATGATCCTTTTTATTTTTGTGTTATCAGTTGTCATGACTTTTCTTTCATTCCTGATTTTATTTTTTGAGTTATCTTTTTTTTGTTTCAGTCTAACTAAAAGTGTGTCAATTTTGTTGTTTTTTAAAACAACCAACTCTTAATTTTGATTTTTCTATTATTTGTCTATTCTCTATTCTGTTTATGCACTAATATTCGTTAATTCCTTTTTTTTTTTTTGCTAACTTTTGCCTTATTTAGTTGGTTCTTTATCTAGCTCAATGAGGTTTAAATTTAGGTAGTTTGAGATCTTTCTTTATTTTCGATAATGGTGTTTACCATTATAATCTTCCACACTTAGTATTGTCTCTGATATATCCCATAAGTTTTGAAATACTGTGCTTTAATTTTCATTTATATAAAGGTATTTTCTGATTTCCCTTTTGATTTTTTCTTTGGTCTATTCATTGGTCAGGAGTATGCTGCTTAATTTCCACAAATTTGTAAATTTTCTAATTCCTTCTGCTATTGATTTCAATTTTCATTTCATTCTGGTCAGAAAACATGATTTAAATCTTCTTAAATATTTGTTTATTAAGTATGAGAGTAACACATTATTGATGGCAATAGTCTCATATGTTGAAACAAATTTTCATCAGATAGTGTTCCTGAACACATGCATATTGAGAAATAAATTTTATTAGATAAGATCTGGATCAAATTATCTCCAAATGTCCATTAATGTTATAATGGAAATGAAGTATAAAGTCAAAGTAAGCTTTGAAAAATTGAGCTAGTTATTTCAGTAATAATGCCTACTTTAAACTTAAAACTCACAAAGAAATGACTACAAAACTAAATGTACTTCATCATTTTATGAACTTGTCTAAATTTTTGAAGTTCAAATATAAAACTTTCACAAGGTTTACACTTGATATATTGACACAATATCTCAGTGAATATTTTTTCGTTTTTTGTATTTTTTTTAAAAATTTGGAATGCAAAGAATACAAATTCTTAACCAGATTCCTTCTGGAAAAATATCCAATAATAATGGCACACTCCAGATTTGTAAAGGTAACATTAAAAAATACTGCAGTATTTTCAGAGTAGGTATTAAGCTTGTTATAAGACAGCACTGAAATAGTTATTTCATAAATAAGTTGGTTTCCTAAATTTAATTATTGGTATGATAAAGATGAAGTTATTATGTGTCAGGTGCTTTTCTAGGCACTGGAATAAATAAAAGGCACAATAAATAAAAGAGATACAAATTTAACCCTTCCTTAAACTTTCATTCTGGTGGGAAAACACAGAAAACAAACAAATAATAACTACCTATTATTTTAATTATTATTACAATATACAGTAAGTTAGACTTGACAAGTGTTATCACAAACACAAAGCAATAGGGAGAATGGAGAGTGCTTGGGTGGGGATATAAGGTTCATTTTTAAATAATATGGTCAGGAAATGCCTAGATGTACAGAACAATCAGGTGACAGTGTGACTGTAAAAGAATAGAGAGATAGGAGATGAGGTCAGAGATAGAACAACCCCAGAACTTGTAGGTCCTTGTCAGACACTTTAAGAGCTCCTGTTTTTAGTGATAAAGGCAGCTACTAATGAGAATGGTTTGACAGAGTGATATGATCTGATTCACGTTTATTTTTTTTTCCATTTTTAAAATTTAAATTCAATTAATTAACATATGTATTATTGGTTTCAGAGGTAGTCAGTGATTCATCAGTCTTATATAATACCCAGTGCTAATTATATCACGTGCCCTCCTTAATGCCCATCACCAAGTTACCCCATCTCCCCACCCCATCCCCTCCAGCAACCCTCAGTTTGTTTCCTATGATCAAGAGTCTCTTATGGTTTGTCTCCCTCTCTGGTTTTGTCTTGTTTTATTTTTTCCTCTCTTGCTCTATGATCTTCTGTCAGATTTAAACAGAATCATTCTTGCTGATGTTGAGGGCAGAAACAGGTAGAATGATTATTTAGAACAACATTGTCAGTAAACCAGGCTAAAGATGGTACTGAGATGGTAACAACAGAAATAATAAAAAGTGTTCAGATTTTAATTATATTTTGTAGGTAGGAGCAATAGGATTTTTGAGGGATTCAATTTAGATGTAAGAGAAAGAGAAGTCAAAGATAAATGCAAGTTTTTTTGCCTTGACCAACTGGAACAATAGACAGATAATAAGGAAGGTAGGGGTGGAGGAAGAAATGAAAAGTATTCGGTGACAGAGGCACCTGGGTGGCTCAGTCAGTTGAGTGTCTGCCTTCGGCTCAGGTCATGATCCTAGGGTCCTGGGATCGAGCCCCACGTTGGGCTCCCAGCTCAGTGAGGAGCTGGCTTCTCCCTCTCCCTCTGCCTGTCGCTAGGCCTACTTGTGCTCTCTCTCTGTCAAATTAATAAATAAATAAAATCTTTAAAAAGAAGTGTTTGGGTACATGTTGAATTTAACATGGTAACAGGCATTCAAGAAAACATACCAGGTGGCAATTTAATGTAAAATTATAGAGTGCATAGGAAAAGCGGTTTGGAGGTTAATATTGGGGCATTTTCAGGTTATGGAATTTTAAAAAAGTATTAGCCTGGATAAGAAGATCAAAGGAATGAGAACGGAGAAGAGAAAAATTACAAAAGCTGTGTTTTGCCTCCCCCCCTCCCCAGTGTCAAGAATTTAATGAGATAGAAAGAACTAACAAAGGACACAATGTTGGAGGAGCCAGGGTGCAGTGTCCTGCAGTCCAAGTGAAGATGATGCTTCAAAGAACAGAGAAGAATCAATGTTTTAACAGACACCAACCATTCTAGAGTATGTGCTTTCATCTGCAACACCAGGGATTGGAACATGATTCCAATGGACTCTAAAGTAATTCTAAGCCCTAAAATTTTATGGGAATCATAAAGATATAAGATTCAAAGAAATAGAATGATTTAATAAGATTACATTTTCACAGGAAATTCTTTTTAGTGCTATAAAATTGTGACTTAGAGAATGTTTGAGGTTGGAAAAATCCCGGAAATAATTAAATCTTTCTCAAACTCATCATATTAGAGATGAAAGTAATAACATCCAGTTGGGTTCAGTGACTATGAAACATCCAAAAATTTGGGTCAGCCTACAGGCTCTTAGAGACAGATTTATTACATTTTCTAAAGGCTAAAAGAAAAAAAAATAGAAATATTTCAGGAGTTGTTAATGAGATGATGACTTTATAGGGATATTTTCTAATGGAAACTAGTACCAGAGGGAACTTCATAATCACTTTTAAAGTTTTAATATATACTCACTCTCTACTTAAATAGATCTGGATTTGTCTCTTCAATTTATTTCATTTACTTTTAATCTTTGTTTTGGCCCATAGGAAAAAGTAATGGGTTGAAATGCCATGTTTTGTTTTGACAATGAGACCTGAAATAAGAATTACACTTACTCTTCAAATCATTTCAGTAGTTTAGACAATGATAACACAGACCTCTATTCCCTATTGCCTTAGTCACACGTCCTCTTGAAAATTAGATTTTTAACATAAATGTAGTTGATCCCATGATCTTTCCCTCTAAACCTGGCCCTTCTGTGTACATAGCACTTCAGTGAAAATGAAAAAGGACCAAGTGGGTAAGGGGCAATGTAGAATGTTGAGTGGTGACAGCCCTTGGGATCCAAACTTTGTTAAACATTGTGGGCCTTGTTGAGGACATAAACTATTATCTAGAGGTGGTGGGAAGCACCAAGACTGTCACATTATAATTTGAAGATGGAAAGGGTAATGTTAAATAAAAAACAAACGAAATATATATATATAAAGTTTTCCAAAATTTGAATAAAATTGAAGAAACACTCTTAAAAATATATCACTTTTGAGAGGCTACATAGAGCCCTGAATCTCTCCCCTTCTTCTTCCCTTTGCTGGATGATGCACATACACTAGAAACACTGACATATGCTACTCCTTACATCCCCTTAATATGAAAACTATATTAATATTTTAAGGCTTTATTTATATCCTTACTTCTCTGTGAAAACCTACTTATCTTATTCCAATCAAAATCTTTCTTTTCTCTACTTCTTGAACTCAGTTATCTCTACCATTCATGGCATGCTTAACATTTATTATACATATGATCTCGGGGGCTGAAGGGCTAATATTTTGCAAGATTTGTATTTTGCATTGTTGCTGGGTCAGTCACTTGAATAATGAATGAAGGAATAAATTAACATCACATATGAACCTAAAGTTACTAAATTTTATGTCTAACAGAATTTCTCACCAATTTAAGGGAAAAATGGAAAGACAAATTCTTATGAGTGTGCTTCATTAACTGTTTAGGTTATAGAGCTATAAAACAAAAAAATTATCAACATTTTTTAAAAGATTTTATTTATTTATTTGTCAGAGAGAGGGGGAGTACAAACGGGGGGAGGGGCACAAGCAGAAAGAGAAGCAGGCTCCCTGCCGAGCAAGGAGCCCAATGTGAGGCAATGCGGGACTTGATCCCAGGACCCAGGGATCATGACCTGAGCCTAATGCAAATACTTAACTGACTGAACCACCCAGGCATCCCAATTAACATTTTTAAAATGGTAGCTATCTCATAAAAAGTTGCCCTTGTGCTACAGTAAGTGAAATGCAGTGTAATCTTAATTATTTAGGAAAGTAAAGGCTTTAGACTTAAAGATATATATGTAAGTCAAAGATTGAAATGCTTCACATTTTACTATTTATTATTTCTGAGTTCTATTTCCACTGCTTTCTTGAGTTTTGCTTTATATATCTGAATACAAAATATATAATATTTAACATGAGACATCCCTCATTATAAGTCAAAAATATCAGTAAAAATTCAAAGTAAATAATTATGTAATTATAGTCACTGATAGAATGGCTAAGAAATAGAAAGGAAGGGACAGACTGAATTATTGACTTAAATGGAAAACTGTATAAAGGGTGCATGGGATCTGTATATAGTATTTCTTACAACTGCATGTGAATCTATAATTATCTCTAAATAAAAGAGGCTATTAAATATTTTCACACTGAACATAAAATTTTATTTAAAAATTCATTATGAACAAGAATACAAGAGTCAGGCAGCAATGAAAGCTATTAATATAATTGGCCATATTAGAAGATTAATGAATCATTCCATTCAATGTAAGAAAAAATGTTTAATGAAACTCCACATACTCTGGATCAAAAATGCCAGAACAGGGCGCCTGGGTGGCTCAGTTGGTTAAGCGACTGCCTTCGGCTCAGGTCATGATCCTGGAGTCCCGGGATCGAGTCCCGCATCGGGCTCCCTGCTCAGCAGGGGGTCTGCTTCTCCCTCTGCCCTCTTCCTTCTCCTGCTCTCTGTCTCTCATTCTCTCTGTCTCAAATAAATAAATAAAATCTTTAAAAAAAAAAAATCACCTGCTCTACTGACTGAACCAGCCAGGTGCTTAAAAAAAAAAAAAAAATGCCAGAACATTAAGAACAAAAGGGAAATTCCTAAACCTGATAATGGTTATTTACTAACAATGAGAAACACACATTATTTTTAATGGTGAAGCATTATAAACATTTTCTTTAAAAATCAGGAGCAAGGGCAGGAAGACTGCAATCACTGCATCTATTCAATGCTTTACTAAAGGACTCAGCCAGAACAATATGATGAGAATAAAAAAGAAAAGAACAAATGATGTTATGATTGTCTATTCAGTATTATCCAGCATTTTTCATCTCAGGGGATACACAGAAATTTCTAAAAGAATCAGATCAATATCTTGCCACAATTTTAAACCATTTGTGACACCGCCGCGTTCCACGGCAAATGGTTGGCAAACCCTGTTCTATATAGTAAACCCATATAGTGATAGGAAATCTTCTGGAAAAACATGTTCATCAAGTTTGCTGCACAAAATACCAATATACAAAACAGATAAATTTCTCATGTACTTTTTTTTTTAAAGATTTTTATTTATTTATTTAACAGAGAGAGAGAGCACAAGTAGGCAGAGTGGCAGACAGAGGGAGAGGGAGAAACAGGCTCTCTGCAGAACAGGGAGCCCGATGTGGGACTTGATCCCAGGACCCTGGGACCATGACCCGAGCCGAAGGCAGTCACTTAACCGACTGAGCCACCAGGCGCCCCTCATGTACTTTTAATATACAAGAAAAAGATTGGCTCAAAACATATATGGAGACAATTACAATTTTTTTTTGCAAATCAAAAAAATATTTAAATAAATGCAGACACAGATTATGGATATAATATTTAATATTTTATAGAAACCATTCTCCCCAAAATTAATCTAAAAATTCAGTAAATTTCTAATCAAAAGCCTAACTTGATACTCAAAGGCAGAGTCAAGGATAGCCAAGATAGCTTTGTGAATTGTGTAAGACTGATGAATCACAGACCTGTACCTCTGAAACAAATAATACATTATATGTTAAAAAAAGAAGAAGAAGAAGAAGATAGTAGGAAGGGAAAAATGAAGGGGGGGAAATCGGAGGGGGAGATGAACCATGAGAGACTATGGACTCTGAGAAACAAACTGAGGGTTCTAGAGGGGAGGGGCATGTAGGGTTGGGTTAGCCTGGTGATGGGTATTAAAGAGGGCACGTATTGAATGGAGCACTGGGTGTTATACGCAAACAATGAATCATGGAACACTACATCAAATAAATAAATATATAAATAGAAAAAAAAAGAAAGGAGAAAGATCTTATCAGATTATCAAAGTTATAAACCTTATAAATCTATAAGAAAGTATAGTATTTTTGTGTAATATTGTTTAAGAGATCAATGGTGAATCATTTATAAAGTGAAAATTTAATAATTGTTTCCCATTTTTCTTCACCTATATTGCATTAAAAATTTTTGAGATGATTTTACTCAATTTATAAAATCCTACTATTTATAAAATTTATTTATTTGATAGAGCGAGCACATGCGCTTGCACACACAAGCGAGGATGGGGTAGAGTGGGGAGGGGCAGATGAAGAGGGAGACCTACTCCACTCTGGGACTTGATCCCAGGACCCTGAGATCATGACCTGAGCTAAAGGCAGACACTTAACCGACTGAGACACCCAGGCACCCCAATATAAAATCCTACTATTTTAATAAAATAATTTTTAATAGAAAATGTTTCAAAATAATTAATGTCCTGACAATTGCAGTTATGAATGTTTTGAGTGTCAGAAATTAATTATAGGGTTAAAAAGCACACATTAGTGTATAAGAATGGTGATACAGGCTTTGAGCTGTTTTTGTGTTAGAACATTTCCAAATGCATGCATGAACATTAATGCTTAGATGGTCATTGAAGGACGTAAGAAGAATTATAATTTCTTCAGTATGTAGTTTTTACATGGAAATCAACTTCTTTGATTTTTATCACCAGAAATACAATGGGAAATTGAGAGAAAAGAAACCAACTTAAATTGGTTATCATGTACTTAACTATAAAATTTACCCACAGAATAACGTATAACATTTACTGCAGTGAACATGGAGGTAAAAATATCCGCTTTAGGATCCTGATCTCAAATCTTTTGGATATATACTGAGAAGTGAGATTGCTGAATCATATGGTAGTTGTATTTTTAATTTTTTGAAGATTATCCATATTGTTTTCCATAGTGGCTACACAGTTTTATATTCCCATCAACAGTGTACAAGTGGGGAAGATTTCTCCTTGTTCTTAGTTTTATAACTTAATGCCTTCAATGTCTCCTTTATGTGAACATTTGATAAAACAGTCTCTGGCATTATGCTTTCTGTCAATTTCAAGTTTGCCTTCTATTTTAAATACTGTACTTTGGGGTATTTCTAACTTTTTCTTATTCTTGTATATATACTCACAATTTCAACCACAATCTTTTCCAGGTGTCATCCCCACATTTCAATTAAGTTAAATTCAACAAACATTCATAAACACAGAACTGCAATATGAGATTAGAAATGCTATAATGGATCTCCCTATAAAGTGCTAAGAAAACACAAGTAAGCGAATAGTTTATACAGAGCAGAGAAATCCATGGAAAAAATTTGATATTGTGGGTGAATAGGAGCTCATCACGTCAAGGGGGTGCTTCAGGCAGAAGGAACAGCATTGTGAAGGTTAAATAGCTATAGAATTTTTAGAATAATGGTGAGTGGGTTAATGTGACTAAAGCACAGAACTGCTTGTAAATCAATGGAAAGAATGAGTGATTACATGTAAGCTCAAGTAAAGATGAAACTACAGTTCCAGGGGTCTTTTAGGCAATTGTTCAAATCTGCATTTTAATCTGTACTGGTCGCTCCTCAGTGAAAAAGGTATTTTCTTGATATAGGTTTCCAAGATGAAGTAGCATTGAGGTATGTTTGCTAGAATCAATACCATATCTCTACTTTGACCCATCTTGGAGATTTATAATACGTGCTAGTATGTTAACAACCTGGAAGTCCTTCAGTAGGAAAAACCTTCTGCCTTTTGTTTAACACATTTTTTAAACATTTTAGGAAATGATAATTTCCCCCATCTGGAATATTATTATATCAAGAAAAAATTCCAGGGAATAGAGTTTGGGAAATATGATTTTTAGGATGTGCTCTCTTATGATGTTTTTTACTTTATGTCTCACATGCAGTTCCCTCTGATGAGCCTTTCTCACATTTCCAAAAACATCCTAGTCAAGCTTATACATAACACTAAAAACCACTTGTACTCACATCATATACTTGTACAAAAATATTCAGAAGATATCTTTGAAATTTTTTTTCTGTAGGACTGACATCATTTTATATTTCTTTGCATCACCAAGAAGACACACAATTGTCTAAAGAACATTGTGTTCTTCTAAGTGTTCATCTAAGTAGCCCCAATTATATAACAAAGTATTTAACATATCATAGGAACATAATACATGCTTTTGAAGGAATGATAATTAACTCACAACTTAATTTCTTAAGTTTTCTGAGCCAAGGAGCAGAAATACATCCTTTGCTGATCATATTTTTTTTGCCACATACTATTATCATTTGTATTTATTAGTAGTAATGTTTTATACTCACATAGCATAATACTGACTTTTACTAGATTTATTCATTGCCCAGTATTTCTCTTTAGCATTTATATGTTTATGTTTTGTATCACCTTAAACATTTATATATTTTGTAAGGAACTTTTAACTTTTTACATTTCTATACTATACCTTGACATTAACTGCATTTGCTACAGATCTGTTCTATTTAAGAAAGTCCATGAACAGATTTTTCCAAGTCTCTAAAATTCTTATTTGAATATACACAATGAAAGAGCCCGATTTTAGAAATCATGAATACCATGAGATGGAATTACAAAACCTTTCCACAGTTTAGTAAAATGAACTAAAGTAATTTAGTCCTTCAACTGTTCTACGTACTGGCAGACAACTACAGATAAAAACTACATAAATTCTGGTATGCTTTATATATTTTGGAAGATTTCATTGCTATAATTATAAGGCATAATATCCTGAGGAACACTGTTTCTTTTCCTTAACACCATTTACATGTGGTGTCTATGAAATAAGGTAAAGTAAGCAAAATCAACATAAAAAATAGAACCATAAAACTAGAAGAAACTGAATACACATCTAGCCCAAATTATCTTTTTTTGTAGGAAAAAAGGGCACTGAAACCCAAGGAAATGAATTGACCTTTGCGAGCACGTTAAGAAATGCTATTTCCTGAATCCTGCTGAGGCCTAGCCAGGAATGGCCTAGCCAGGCCATTTCAAAAGTCATATATGAAGCTGTTAAATTTGCTTGCTTGGAGAACTAACTATAATTTCCTCTGAGAGGCCCTCACTGAGGTCGTTTTCTGTTCTGTGACATGATTCACTCTCAAATACTATTCCTTTGTAACTGAATACCTGGTTTCTCTTCTTTATAAACTCAGTAAGAATTTTTAATTATTTTATTTCACTTTTGCTTGCTTTCTGACAGGGAGATAGCAATCTTTCTTATGAGACTGACAGCTCTGTCAACACAAGGACCCCAACTCTCTTTGTTCTCCACTATACCTCTGTCACTTGTGTCTGGAACAAACATGATAGGAACTCAATAAATATTAATTAAATGAATGAATGGATGGATGAGAATGTCTATACACTCAGTGCTAATTTGATATTTCTTAATGTTTATAATTAAAATATAATTAAAACAGACATAAGCTTTTTTTCCCCTTAAAACCACTGACAGCATTGTGTTTTCTTCTTAATCACACAAGAGTATAATTTGTTCAATCATTAGAATCCCTTGTTTATAGGACCTCTTAGCTCAGGATTTCTCAGAGTAACTCATGAAATACCTGATGCTCTATTCTATATCTAACTATGTCGTACTATAGATAGATCACTCAGTCCCACCTCAGACCTATTAATTTAGATTAGCTGGTTTGGAGTTATATGGGCTAATTTCTAAATTTTGAAAATAAATTCGTATGCAATTGAAAGTTTAAGATCTGGATTTTTTAAATTCACGTATGGTAGAGCTACTTTTGACTCCATGCTGACATAAATTACTATTTTGCATTAATTCTGAAAATGAGTATAAGTATACTTATGTTCCCTTACTATTAAGAATATTAATCAAATACAAGTCTATGTTAAATGATGAAGTCTGAGGTAATCCTCAAGTTAGTTACTTGAACTTTTTCCTTATATTCATGGGATCAGAAGATATATTTTTTAAAGATTTATTTATTTGTTTGACAGAGAGAGAGAGAAAGAGATCACAAGTAGGCAGGCAGGCAGAAGGAGAGGGAGAAGCAGGCTCTCTGCTGAGCACAGAGCCCGATGTGGGGCTTGATCTCAGGATGCTGGGATCATGACCCGAGCCGAAGGCAGATGTTTAACTGACTGAGCCACCTGGGCACCCCATGATATTTTTAATGATTAAGCTATAGGGAATAAATAAATAACAACAAAAACAGTAATAACAGACTTTAATAATATTCATCAGGATGGTTCAGTGGTTAAAAGTAAGGGTTCCTGGGATGCCTGGGTGGCTTAGTCGGTTAAGCGTCTGCCTTCGGCTCAGGTCATGATCCCAGGGTCCCGGGATCAAGTCCCACATCAGGCTCCTTGCTCAGCAGGGAGCCTGCTTCTCCCTCTGCCTGCCTCTCTCTCTCACTCTCTCTCTGACAAATAAATAAAATATTAAAAAAAAAAAGTAAGGGTTCCTATGTCTGGGTCTGAAATTTCATGAATGTAGCTTTATTAGAAAGCCTGCTAATACTATGCAAATTACTAAAAAACTGCTGGCAAGTCCTTTTCTTTACACATACATATTCTGATTGTACATTAGAGTACCTATTCTTCAGTATGTTCTCCATATATCAGTTTTTATTAATTTCAGATCCTACTTTTAAAGTTTTTCTTGGATAACTATTTCTATAATAAATTTTGGTTTTGTGGATTTAAAATGTAGAATCCTATTTGATTTTAAGCATGTATGGAATGAATTTCAGAACCAAGTCATCTAGTGGTAAGCGCTGTGAATTGTGCAAGACTGTTGAGTCTCAGATCTGTACCTCTGAAACAAATAATGCAATATATGTTAAGAAAAAAAAAAAGAAGAAGAAGAAGGTAGCGGGAGGGGAAGAATGAAGCGGGGGAAATCGGAGGGGTAGACGAACCGTGAGAGACGATGGACTCTGAAAAACAAACAGGGTTCTAGAGGGAGGGGGGTGGGAGGATGGGTTAGCCTGGTGGTGGGTATTGAGGAGGGCACATTCTGCATGGAGCACTGGGTGTTATGCACAAACAATGAATCATGGAACACTTCATCTAAAACTAATGATGTAATGTATGGGGATTAACATAAGAATAAAAAAATGCAAAAAAAAATGCAAAAAAAAAAAGATGTAATTGATTTATTCTATTCCTCCCCCTTCACAAGAAAGGATATTATAAAAAACAACAAACACAATTGGTATTTATTTCGTCACAAGACCTACTCACACGAAGAGAGCACAATGCTGTACTGTTTAGTGGAAAAGTCAGTTTGGGAACCCTCTGTGGCATCAACAAGCTACCTAACTTTGAGCAAGTTACTGAGTATTTCTGACTCTTAAAAAAAAAGTCTACCAAAAAAAAAAAAGAAAGAAAAAAATCACTTAGTAACATCATAGCAAGGGTTGAAGAAGGTAACTTAAGAAATGCATAAAATATCTGACCTCTTCTCCTTTAACATCAACATTTTTTATGCTACAAAGAAAATCTCACAAAGTAGCTTCTAGGCTCCCTGGCATATTGGGAAAATCATTCTGCTAGGCAGTCTACCTTAGGTCTTCTATGTTAGGAATTTCTACCTGCCACGATTGTTATTTTAGTATAATTACCATTGTACTTATAAAATGTTCAGCTATCAAACTATTAAACCATTATTAAACCCTTTATTTTAAAACAAAATCACAATATATATAAAATATCAAAGAATATAAACTATTTGATTACATTTATACTGAACTGCCAGAGCTGACACACACACACACACACACACACACACAGAGTCTTCCTTTTTCTCAATATTGTATTCAATTATCTCTCCATTTATCTGTCTTTTCTGGCTTGTTGTTTGCCTACCTCTAAGGCCTTATCTTGTTTTTACTGTTAACATTGAAATATGTTGTGCATATCATTTATCTTTTTATTAATCTGACAAAGGACCTCAAGAATGAATTCTGTTTAGCAATTGAAAATGAATTTAATCGTTGCCAAGTCAGTAATTGAAAAGCATTTTTCAGATTTTGGGGGTTGAATTTGTTAATATTTTGATAATTATTTGGGCTTAGGCTTATTTAGCTTTCCCTAATTTGAGAATTCAAGGCTTTATTTTTAGTTATCCACAGTGGGTGAGTATTTCTCATAACCTTTTGGACTAGGTGGAAAATGATCACTTTTATTAATACTATGTGCTAATCACATGAAAAAAATATTTAAAGCTGGATTTTCACTAGCCCATAGTTTAAATAAACTTACTATAGATGTAAAATAATATTCATCTATTACATTTAAACTCTAAAGTTCCTCATAATTATATAAAGAGAGAAAACATTTTAAATTTAATTGCACAACTCAATTTTTTATAGTAGCATAAAATTCAATGTATCTGCTAATTTTATTTTTTAACTTGCTAAGACTTTAATCCTTTTTTACATCTAATGGCTTCCTCCCTGGTATGAGGTTAGATTTACTTAAAGTTGTTTTTGATTAGGAAAAAGTTTACCTGATAGCAAAAACATACATTAAACAGATTGCAAAACTGGAAAATTATGGGTTAATAATATGAGAGGTGTACTAAGACTTAGTCTTAAGGACAGTAATAAACTAAAAAAGTATTCTTGTATAATTTTTGCCTTCATATAGAAATATCATGTCACTGTTTCATATTTGCCCATCTCTGGAATCCTTAAATTCAACTCTATTCTATCCATATTCTGTGAAATTCATTTTTAAAATATATTTTTAATAAGTTAACTTATCTTTGATTGTTTAAAGGCCTAAACTATTGGTTAACAATTTTGTGATATAATAGAACAAAATTTTTCACATAAAAATCTCCCATTTAGTTTATAATATCAATAAGATGTATGATTACTGCTCATAATTTAGGAGAAATAAAAATGTGGGACCAAAGCTGTAAAGTTTGAAAATTTTTAAGTAGTATAAATAATATAGGTTTAATCCCCAAGTATTCTGAATCCGTTATGACTCTATGTTTCTTGTTGCTCCAAAGTCATTTTGCTCAATTTCAGTTAACTGACCTGATTTATCACCGGATTTATGAAATTTATAGTTCTTCTTTCATTAAATTGTGTTAAGATACAAGAGATAGCATATCGATATTGACAGATAACACTTATAGCAGCATTTTAGAAAAACAATAAAAATAAAACTTTAGTCAAGATATGAATTTTTCTTTAGCAAAATAATCTTCAAAAGTTATGCCTAATTAATACTTTTTCATCAAGTAAAATTTCACCAGGTAGTATGTTTAAAGTATATCCACTTCAAAGAGAAACAAATGGATTTTCTGAATCTGAAAGTGTGAATGATATAGTATTTTTTAAATGCTTTGATTTGAAGAGGTACCATCTTCTGTTTTCATGACTTTGATTCATTGTTGTGTAGATAGAGTTAAACTCAAGATAATACTGAGAGGTGTGCTAGCTGTTAACTTCACAGTGATTAATGGCAAGACAAGATATCAGGCATCTAAGAGTTGAGAAACTATTAACTTGGGAGAAAGCTAAAAAAGCCAGAGGGAAATAATAAGTCACACTAACAAAAGGCAATGAAAAAACAAGACATTGCTCCTGATGGTATTTTGATATATTCCTGAATCCATGCTAAACTGTCAAAAGGCATTTTAAAAATAGTGTTTATGTGATATAAATCCAAACTTGTCTATGAAATAGAACAAGGAACTAATACATCAATATAGCAAAAATTAAGAAATAGATGAAACATAGTAAACAAGTTTTCTATGATTTTGAATACAGAAAAGTATAAGAACTTCTAATTCTTACAAAATTTAAAGGTTTTTAAAGTTAGAATTTTAGGAGAAAAGGCCAGACAAAATAAAGACACGCTAATTATAATGTGTATAAATAGCTCTCATATAACATTAGTTACCAGTTATTAAGCACTGTCCATGTTCCTGAAATTGTCTAAGGCCATTATACAACCTATTTATCCTCACAGCATCTCACTAGATAAATGTTTGCTCTATTTTTGTAAACATTTTATAAATTTCATAAATTTTGTAACCTGAAATTCAGAAAGTTATTTTTTAAGGTTGTACAAAAGTATTTACTCACAGTTCGAAATCATTAATTGAACTTTGTCTTATTCACTTGCTTAAATCATACATCTTCCCTAGTAGTGTAATATTTGTGAAGGTAGATACCATGACTATCTTTTTTAATATTAAATATGCATAAAATGTGAAAAGAACCTAACTCATATAAAAATTAAATAGGCATTTAATAAACTAACTTGAAATCTGTTTCTCTCATTTTGCAATGTTAGTTATTTCTTTTAAATAATAACAAATTATTTTGATACTACTTTTGTAAGACTATAAAAAGCATTTCAGTCCAAAAGACTGAATAACAACATGAGTTAACCTGAACAACTTAGGAAAAATTAAACATATTGTCACCTAATAATATTAATAATCTACTTGGGTTCTATATTTTGTCAAACAAAATATATTTTATAACTCTACCGTTAAAATTTTCACACTCTTTCATTTGAAGCACAAAGAATTATCTACACATTTAAAATATGACATTCAGTATACCATATTGTAAACATTTTATATTCTTCTGTATGGTTCTCAGGCATGTATGTGCTATTTCTTTCAAGTAACATTGTAACATGTCTTTCAGAAAATTCCATTTGCTCTTTTTTTGCATGTATTTATTTACTCATTCATTTGCTCTTTCTATTTTCTATTGTATTTCATTCAACATTCATTGAGCACATAATGAATACATGTATTTCAATATATTGGAGGGTCCATATGCACAGATGAATACAAAATGATACCTTGTCTAAGTGCAGCAGCATGCAAACATGTAAAATCAGACAAACAGGTGCACAGGTACCATTTGTAGGATGTTCTGGGTTTTGTGGATGCAGAGAGAGCAATAAGTAATGAAACATGAGAGAGTTAGGGAACACTTTGATAAGGAAGCAATGTGTGGGCTGAAATTGGAAAAATGAGTTAGGTGTCTAGCTTCATGATGACAAGGAGTGGAAAAAGTGAAAAGCATTTCAGGAAGGGGAAATGGCATACCAAGACCATTTAAACAGAGTATGTGAATTAGAATGGCTGAATCTAAGAGATATGCTCAGGTCAGATTTTTGATTAAGCGTTCTTTAGCAGAGGCACTACTGGTATATTGGACAATTCTTTGTTCTTCATAACAATTCTTTGGGGGATGTTTAACATCATTGGCCCCCATCTACTAAATTCCAGTACCACTCACTAGTCCTTGTCTACAGCCTGGCAGACCACTCACTAGTCCTTGTGACAAGGTCAAACCTTGCTCACCCTGCCCACTACTTTCTCAGATGCCTTGTATGAGAACTGTAATGCCACACACATACCTGCCCCATGGTACTAAGGGGCACTATTGAGTATTGAAGAATTTGGACAATATTCAGTGGAAGATAAGGATAAAATGATGTTAGATGACCAACATGATCACATATGACATCATACTCTGACATCATCCTACATGATTGTATTGCATTTTATAAAATTGAAGGCATAAATCATTTGTTATAAGCTATTCAAATTGTAAGAAAATGACAGGAATCATCCTTAAAGTGTGAAAAGTTTTAAGATTCTTTGAGAATCCAGTTATAAAATGTACTAATTTTTAGGGTATGACAGCTCAACACTTGTTACTGCTTCACAGACATGAAACTGCACGAGGTCATATCTGTTTGTTTGTTTGTTTTTTAACAGTTCTTTATGGTCTTCAAAGATAAACATGACAAGATATTTTATTCATCTACATACATATTTACATATACACTCACATACTCACTGAGACACACATTGCTTTATAAAGCTCTCACAAATATAGTTTTGAAAAATTCTGATTTCTTTGAAGTGATTTTTTTGGTCAATTTTCTTAACAATTTGGCAATTGTAAATGCAATGTTTTTAATAACTACATTGTGAAAACAAGTAACAACTTAAGTCTTGATGAAAATAATGGTCAAAATAAACTCAATGTTTCAGCCAAATTATTTCATTCAATAAAGCTGTGTCCACAACACATGATTCTCTTCAATATTATTACACAATTTGCTCAATATTCATTATGTTTATATATTCCACACTGGGACATGTGAATTTGTGTATGATTTTTAAGGTGTGTTACCAGTGATGGGGCTATGAATGTATTATATGATCAAGTTAAAAGACACGCACTTCAGTTTTCTTCAATATCCTGGTGCGAAGGCTTGTCGTTCCCCACTCCCCCCACCCTCAACAATCTGGAGTAAAGTAGGTTCAACTCAGTGCTGTTCTCTCCATTCTATCATTTCTATTCATCATTAGCATTTGACTGGAAATCATATGGTGTATTATCTGGAAGCAATAGTGCATGACATGTTAGTTAGAAACAACAGTTCTGATTAAATGTTAGGTTTGTGAATTTGATTCTCACCTTAGGGAACTAACGCCCACATCCGTATGCACCAGTTAATTTGTTCTCAGCGTATTTGCTTTCCATCATAAGCTCTGGCCTAAGAACAAAAATAACCTAGTCCAAAAGATTCTTGGAACCATCTGCTCCACTTTGCCTTATGAGACTTCTGTTGTTATCCTTTACTAAAGCATGACTTGGGTGATGTTCTCAATGACGTATTGTTTTCCTCCTGTTTGTTTTGGCTTTCTTCCTGTAAGGAATTTGTGAATTGTCTCCAGCTGCCTACAGCTTAGATAGCCAATTATACAACTTTAGCCTTATTGGGTACATATGGGATATGTGAAAGATATTTTTAATTAAAATCTTTGAGTTGTCAAATCATAAAAGAAAATAAATTCTTATGGGATTTTTCTGAAATTTTTATAATCATAAAAACACACTGAGTTGTTAACAACTTTCTCAAATTGTACTTTTGTATCAGAATGTGTATAATTTAAAACAAATAAAAGAACAAAACTGAGAGTAAAGTTGGTACATCGTGCTGTCTATAATTATTAACTACTGAAAACAGAAAACTACTAGTAGCCGATTTGGATTTCACTGTGTTCATATTCAACTGTGAGGTAAAATAAAAAAGAAAGAAAATTCAATCAGATAAACAGAAAACGTTTTCAGAATCTTGTTTGAAAGCAAAGACAAGAAAAATAAGCCTTTCAAATAAAGAATTTTCTGCATTTCCTTCCTTTACTTTCCTCAGAATATTTAGTTTTTTCTTTGGTCCTCTCTTCTCCCACCTTCTGTTCCTTCATTCTTCTGTTTTCTGCTTTGAAGTAATTTTCTTTCTTTACTTAGGCTTCTCACCTTTTTATCTTTCTTGTTCTTCGTACAACCTCTTTGAGACTTCTTCTTCATTTTAGATGCTAATTAGCACTTGCTAATTGAAATTTTAAAAGCTGAGTATTATAAACACTTTAGCACACCACAAAATTCTGTGATCATAGGCAGATTTCAAAATAGTTTCATGTGTAAAATAGAAGATGATAAGGCCTCTGCTGTCTTTTAAAGACTGTGAAAAACAGAATATGTGTCTAAACTTTACACTTATTTTCACAGTGCATGTCTAATTCTGTCATTCTTACACAGTTTGAAAACAAACCAGGCTTTTATTGGTTTCTGGCTTGCGTGATTATTGCCATCAAAATCCTGGCCTATTAGCTCCTTCCAAGGCACCATAGATATCACAGATTTTACAATATTCACTCCAGATTCCCCTAAGTCTGTTTCACAGTTTCTCACAGAAAAGAAAATATGAATAAATAGAGCAACAATCCCAGGTATAAGAGAAAAAGAGATCCTTCGTAGGGAGTCCAATTTCAATGCCTTTTTTTTTTTTTTTTTTAGTTAAATTGTATTTATTAGATGTTAGAGGTTGGATTTTCTGAAAATCAGATGTTGAGACAAAGTTTAGTGTATAGAAGGGAGGCAGGAAGGAAGTATCCTGGAGAGAGGTAAAGTGGAGAGCCATACAGTAACCAGAGCCTCTGGTGATCAGGACTAGTGTGGAACTAAAAATGGCTGATCAGAGTGGGAAATGGCTGGGCCTTTATACTTTGTACTTCTTCATCCAAAGTACTTTATACTTTGTACTTCTTCATCCGACAGTGTGGATGTACACTGCTCTGAGAAGAGTTTGACTTTGAAAGAGGTAACTCTTCTGCTCAGGAAATCTCTGAGGTAACTGCCCACTGAAGACTTCCTACCATAAGCACTCCCAGCAGCTAGGGCAATAAGTCTCCTTAAGGGGTGTGGATGATATATCTCCACATCCAACACCTAAGAAATAGTTCACATCTTTGGATTTTTGATGATTAATTTTGTTGTAAAACACAACATCTTCTTAGCTTATCTTTGTAATGGGAGTTTTTGATGTACTTGAAACTCACTTCTTGGATATTACTCATTTTATTCAAATACACATCAGCTTCACATTAACTTTTAAATGTAGGTAAGATTTGTCAGCTTTCATTGACACATTTCTTTGATTTTTCTTTATTTTTTCTCCCTTTGGGAGTACTTATAAATATAACTACTAGCAAAATTATTGCTATTTTTCATTCTTTTCTTTTCTTGGACATTTTCTACATTAATCTGAAAAAAGGAAGCTTCCAGATAAATGGGTGTAGTCAACTCTAAGCATGGGGAATAATAGTGCCTTTTTTTTTTAATTTTATTTATTTATTTGAGAGAGAGAATGAGACAGAGAGAGAGAGAGCAGGAGAGGGGGGAGGGTCAGAGGGAGAAGCAGACTCCCTGCTGAGCAGGGAGTCCGATGCGGGACTCGATCCCGGGACTCCAGGATCATGACCCGAGCCGAAGGCAGTCGCTTAACCAACTGAGCCACCCAGGTGCCCCGAATAATAGTGCCTTTAAATCTGGCACAAAGTAGAAGAAGATAATAAAGACTCATGTTTATGGTGTTTATTAGTAGTACTATTTAAACATTTGAGGATAAATGAGAGAATACCTTTAATTTGTTCATATACACCACACACACAAACACAGCTTGATCATGTTTTAATTACATGTTAATTCAAGGAATTTATGTACTTATTACTTTAACCTAAATGGATTAATTGACACTTAGGTAATAACTCAGATGCCTCTTCAGCAGTATCTAATAATTCCTTTTACATTGTAAATGCTCAATAAATAAATATTTGAATGATAATTTATCAGTCTTTAGAATTATTGGCATATACAGTTTTGTCATATTTTTAACCTCAGAAATCCTAGTTTTGTCATTAGCTTAAAGTTTGTTCATATACAATAAATAGTAACATTAGCAAATCTGTAGTCATTTGAATGCTAAACCTGCTGTGAATTTTTCAGTTGCTGCCTCTACAGTGAGAAAGTTCTCATACCGTTGTACTGTTTCTTAAATATAGGTACTGATCTCTACCTTTTTGTTCTTTTAATTTAAATGCATATTTTAACATTTTATCTTTATAAAGATTAATGATTCCAAAATAATTATTTCATATTATTTTAAAACTTAACTCAAAAGTATATTATCAATGAACAACTTATTTATATCAATACATTTAAAATAAATAATTTTACATATTTTGTTTTGTTAAATGTTTAAAGAAAAATAAATATTTTTTCTTAATTTGAAAATTATTCACAGGAAATTAGGGAGGCTTCACTAGTCTGATTTTTTTATATATCTATATGTAATTTTTTATAATATTTAGTAATAATAATTTAATTAAATGAGATAATATATGCCCCTTTTATAAAAATTCTTAGCATCTCGTAAGTGTAAAATGAATGTTAACTCTTACTAACAGCGACTAAGTAAACAAGTAGCTAAATAGAATATGATAAATCTTTCCAATAATAAAACTGTCAAGTTCTAAAATTTAAGGAATATTTGTATCATTCTGACAAAAAACACTATTTTGACTGTAATTTTAAACAGAAAACATTTTAAAGAACAGAAATAAGAATGTAGAAAGATGACTTGTACTAAATTAAATTTCCCTAAATTAAATGAGATGTTCTAATATTGAGTCAGATTTATCTGCTTGAAATAATTAAGTTTCTTAGTGTATATCAGACATATTTATAGAAAGCACTAAAGTAAGATTAATTGTATTATAGCTTATAATGTATTACATCACTCATGATAATAACATGTAATGAGTTGAATTCACTGGGCATTTTCTTTTTTTTTTTTTCTTTTTTTTAAGATTTTTATTTATTTATTTGAGAGAGAGAGAATGAGAGAGCACATGAGAGGGGGGAGGGTCAGAGGGAGAAGCAGGCTCCCCGCCGAGCAGGGAGCCCGATGCGGGACTCGATCCCGGGACTCCAGGATCATGACCTGAGCCGAAGGCAGTCGCTTAACCAACTGAGCCACCCAGGCGCCCTCACTGGGCATTTTCAATCTGTATCCCTAATTTAATAAAAATTGCATCACTGAACTACAGTCAAATGTCATTTGGAAAATTTGCAGACTATTTACTAGTGGAGTCAATGGACATTGCCCCTATGTAAACTCTGAGACAGAGTATTACAGAGAGAAAGCCTTATGTGCATTATTCCAACCTAAGGGAATTATGCGTTGACAAATATCATTCAGGCCTAAGATACTGGTCTTATACATGGTCATACAATAAATCATTATACTTGCATATATCATATACTTGACCTCCCATCAGTAATTAGAGACAATCTAATTATTTTGGGTCCAAATATGAGCAACCATCCATTAAAAACCAACAAATTCTAATAAGCAATCAGTCTAATAATGGTAATCCAAAAGGGCACCTTCACTTAAAGAAGAATTTCTTGGCCATTAAATCACAAACAAGATCCACAAGGTCTTTAAAAACAAATTCACCTGCAAAACCCAGAGAAATCTTTACAGATACACAAACTGGGATTGATTTGTTCATTCATATATATATTTTTTTCATTTTATGGATGAAGAAACTTTGGCAAAACTGGTTTTGAAACCAAAGTTTTTCTGACTTCAAAACTGTTGAAAATGTTAGTGCTGTTTGCTAATATTTCTGGTTCTCCTTCTGAACATGTGAGGATATAGAACCTCTCTACTTTCGTGAGCTTAGGTATGGCTTGTGATTGAATTTAGCCAGAGAAATTTGTGTAGATGGGGCATATGTTACTTAAGGATGAAAGCAATTTTGCTGGTAAAAGCTTCTCCAGGGCTGTCTTTCATTGCAACAGCAATCCTGGTTGACGTGGAAGTAGAGGACTGAATGTCCTCTGCTTGATAGTTGCCTTGGAATGTCAGCTAACCTTGCAGTTGTGCCTGTATTAGTGAGAAATAAATCTTTCTTGTTCTAAGTCACTGCTAGCATTGTTTGTTTGGCTTGTTGGTTAGCTGCCCTGGCATAGCATCATATTCAGATACATAAAAACAAATTCAAGCTTACTCCAGTATTTTATAATGTCAGTGAACCAAATTGAAAATTATTCTAGAAAATTAACATTTTTACCTACAAATCATACTTAAACATACTTACCTATTTCTAACCCTAATGAAGCCTGTACAAGTTTGAGAAAAATCCTCAAATATCAGTCAATTTCTTTGCAGGATGGTCCACGGTATCTCAAGCTAATCAAGTACAAAGTTAGCTTTTCATTTCACTCTACCCTCAAAACCTGTGTTATCCATTGAACATAAAATCATCTCAGTGGGGAACCTGGAAGCAATCCTATTTCTTTTTTTTTTTAATATTTTATTTATTTATTTGACAGAGAGAGACACAGCGAGAGAGGGAATACAAGCAGGGGGATGGGAGAGGGAGAAGCAGGCTTCCCGCGGAGCAGGGAGCCCGATGCGGGGCTTGATCCCAGGACCCTGGGATCAGGACCTGAGCCGAAGGCTGACGCTTAACGACTGAGCCACCCAGGCGCCCCAGCAATCCTATTTCTTAACCCTCCATACCACCACACATAATCAATTACACAGCAAATCATATTGACTCTTAACATGTATTTGTATCATTGGTGACACTTAGTTCAGGCCTGAATCTTTGGATTATAATAATTAGATTTACTGCAACCTCCCAAACTCCAAATTATCTTCTATCCTTGTTAATTAAGATACTATGCTAAAATTCAAAACTGATCATGCATAAAGTACTTTAATGGATACTTGTTATAGCACCCATGAACTTTTCTACTACTGAATTTCACATCTTCCACTGGGATTTCATTGTACACATTTTTTGTCTTTTTTTCCCCCTAACCTGTGACTTGCTCAAGGGGAGACCATGGAGTCATCTTTTCAGATTCAGTTCTCAACTTACTCCCATCCCCATCTCCCACCCTTCTCTCCTACTTGGTTCCCAGCCTAATCTCAAGGAATATTCCATGGGAATCCTGGCTGGCAGATGAAGGTGAAAGGTAAGAACACTTAAAGACAGTATTATTAATGGAAATCTGAATAAGGCATCCTCAATAATAGTTTCAGAACTTTTTGATTAATTTTCCAAATGTCATTTATCACTTCAATGCTTAAGATAAGTCACATTTTTGTTAATAGAACTGCTCAGAAATGACGTTTCTATTGTTTAATTCAGGATTTACATTATCTAATTCAGCACAGGCAAAGCATGAAACATTTGGAATTTAGGGTATACCTAGTATAAGCAATATTTTGTGCTTGTCCACAAAGCATAGATGCACTTATTTTATTTGATTCTTGAAAAATGAAACAAAGAATATTATTTTTTTATTGCCCACTAGGAATAATGTAATTTGCCAGGCACTGGGGAGATATTGCCGTTCCAAGTTAAAAACCATTATCAGGGCTATTTTAAGCCAAAATAGCATCTAAAAAGGTACACTTACTCATATTTGTTTAAATATTATTCAAATTGCAATAATAGAGATAATTTGTTAAGTCGTATCTCTGTAATGAGTAAAACGTACTTGCAAAATGATCTGACCAAAAAAAAAAATAAATAAAGGAAATGTAGGATTTTAATAGGGTTAATGTTTGAGAGAATTTACTCTTAAATTTGTCCTCATATTTTCTTTGATTTAAGAAAATCAGAGAGAAAAACTTCTGCTATGATAGAATTATGTACATAGTTGTCAAGAGCTGATAAGATGACTCCTGCTATGTGAACTTTACCTAAATTAATTGAACAAGATACACCTACTGGTTTGAAAAGCCATCTGTACTAGTATATCACAGGGAGAGAGAGAAGATGTGCTGAATGTATATGTCACAGAAACTGGGGATATTTAATTAATATTCTCACTTATTAGAAAATATCAAACAGTTGATATTCATAGTGATGTTTTAAATGCCAGTGATATTAATTTGAAATAATTGTTCTCATTCTGAACATTATTTTGCATAGGTAAGCCGGTTGAATTCAGAGACTTTAATAATTTAAATGTGAAATAAAATGACTAAAGAATCAACCATAGTAGTTTTCAGCATCAATATTAAGGATGTACAAATAAGATAATAAGGTTGTATATAATATTGAAGATAAGGAGACATTTAAATCTTCCAATTTAATGAAAAGGAAGAATAAAATGAATATTCTTGTGTAGTTTTTTTTCCAAAGGTAATACAGCAAGAAATGCCTGATACAAGATAGGTGCTTAATAAACATTTGTTAAATAAATCAGTGAACAAAAGATGTTCATGTTATACTCTTGCAAAGATCTTAAATATCTGTATACATAGAGCTTAGTAAAAAGCAAACAAAGACTTAGCAAACATTCAAAGAGACTAAAATAGTTGAAAGTATCTTTACAGGGGTGCCTGGGTGGTGCAGTTGGTTGAGTTTCTGACTCTTGGTTTTGGCTCAGGTCATGATCTCAGCATCAGGAGATTGAGCTACTGTTGGTCTTTGTGCTCCGCACTCAGTGTGGAGTCTGCTTAAGACTCTCTGCGCCTCCCTACCCTCTCAAATAAATAAATAAATCTTTTTTCTTTAATATTTTATTTATTTATTTGAGAGAGAGAGAGAGAGCACAAGCAGGGGAGCGGCAGACAGAAGGAAAGGGAGAAGCAGATTCCCTGCTGAGCAGGGAGCCCCATGGCAGGCTCCATCCCAGGACCCGGAGATCACGACCTGAGCTGAAGGCAGATGCTTAACTGACTGAGTCACCCAGGCTCCCCTAAATAAATAAATCTTAAAAAAAGAAGGGGTGCCTGAGTGGCTCAGCTGGTTAAGAGTCTGACTTCAGCTCAGGTCATGATCTTGAGGTCCTGGGATCGAGCCCCATGTCAGGCTCTCTGCTCAGTGGGAAGTCTGCTTCTCTCTTCCATTCTCCCTTTGTGCTCTCCCCATCCTCTCTCTCTCTCTGAAATAAACAAAATCTTAAAAAAAAAAGAAAATATCTACGTTATGGGGTAACAACAATAACAACAGTATAATAACTTCTCTTTCCTGAGGAGTGGTCATTATATTATGGTTAATTCTTAGTTAGTGACAGTCCAAATTTGTGTATATATATATATACATATATATATGTATATATATGTATGTTTGCATGCCCTCTCCCCCCCCACACACATATATTTCTCCCATTTATATATCCTTCAGAGTAAAAAAGGAGTGGGAAAAGAAAGAAGAAAACATCCAGAGACTAGAAAAGAGAAAAGAAAAAGGAATGAGTTATGGAGCCTACTAAACTTCATTCCCATCAAATGTTATCTCCCTAGAGATAATCACATCTTTTTATATTTACATCTAACTCAGTAAATCCAAAAAGTAAAGAAATAAAAAGACAAAGTCTTTTGTCTTCTGTAGACAAGATATAAATTTATACATGCCCTAACACAAATATTTACATTTTAAAAAAATGCAGGATAAAATGTGACTTATATCATCATACCTACAGATATTAAAGTGTTCCAGGTCTTCCATCTTGATTATTATATTTTTCTCTGTTTGGGTTCTATATGGTAAAGAAAGTAAAAAAACAAAAACTCTCCACAATTGTGGCACTGTTTAACCTGTCTCATTAGACCTAAAAATTTGTGCATTATCACTAGGCCAGTTGGAAATAATTACATTATTAATAATAGGGAAAAAGAGATTAAATAAATATTTGTTTTGTTTATTCAGATTTACACTGACCCAGAACCAGAAGCTGGTTCCAGTGTAACCCAGATATCCCACTAGCTACTTCCTCAATTAAATACACGAAAGTTTGTTCTGGTGTTATTTAGTGGTATTTTGGCCTGAGTAGATAAATGGATTACTACAAATGACACAACAGTTAATTTATAACTGTATAATAAATTAATTTGTAGTATGTATCAATTAACTGTACATACACACACAGACTTTCACAACCTTAGCTATCTTATTAAACTGACAAACTATTCCATTAACATGATGCATTCCTTCTAAAGATTTGGATTATATGGAATTCTTAGCAAACTCTCATTTCCACTTCTAAATAAAAACATTTACTAAACGGTCAATAATACTATTTTCACATATGAAGGTCAAATTCTGTTTCTATATCAAATATTAGGAGATAAGTTACCAAAAAAATGTATTTTCAGTTTTTAAAATATTTTCCAAGTTTAGTTTCTCCAAATATTAGTAAAATATTATGATTTTCTACAGAAAGTGTATTATGTAATTCATCAGATTAATTGAATGAAATCAGCTATAGGACTCTACAGATCTACTTCTTTCTGTTATGAGTCAGCCAAAGATGGCCCCTGTGTATTGGCCCCTAAGTTGTTTACTACTTTATAGAAAGCTGGGTCCATTAAACTCAAAAGCCCATCAGTGACAAACTTGGATTTTTACACATCCAATTGTTTTATATATAGCCCAATAAGCATTATTTTTAGCAAATTAGAGCCTACCTGCATTACATATATAGCAAAACTGCAATTGACATTTACTAGCTATAGATAAAACATACCCTGGAACTACAAAAGACCCCAAGCAGCTGCCCTTCAAAAGTCTCTGACCTGGCAACTCCCAGCTGTACTGCTGAGAAACATCACCTCCATACGTGAGACCTCTCCTCACTTCCCCTCTTCCCTTGGAGTTCTTTTGCCCTCTTTGCCTTCTGGGTGATGATTCTGAGCTCCTGTTTTTGAAAGTCTCCTGATGTGAGCATCTTACTTGTAATACCAATCCAAACCCAAATAAAGCCCTCTGTGGGCTACTGTCACCTACATGGCTATTTCCTTCATCAGCCCTGAAATCTTTGAACTCACTAGACCCTCTCAAATTTCAACTGTATTCAATAAATTTTAAATGTGATTTTTCAATCTTGTACCACAATAAACTACCACTGTACATTTATTATGATGGCTAAAAGAAAAAAAAAAGAAATCTTACAACACCAGTGTTAGTGAAATGCCAAGTAACAAGTACTCATACATTATTGATGAAAAGTAGGACTATGGTACAGCACTCTGGTAAACAGTTTGGCAGTTTCTTCTAAAATTAAAAAGTACTTACCATATGACTTATCAATGTTATTCTTGGGTATTTGCCATATAAAATGAAATCTTACTACCCTAGAGAATGAAACATAAATCCTATACATGAATGCTAATAGCAGTTTTATACATAATCATAAAAAATGGAAATAACTCAAATGTCCTTAAATGAGTGACTATGTAAGCAAAGTCTGGTACATGTACATAATTGGATACTACTTAACAATAAAAAGGAATGAACTATGACAACATGCAATAGTTGAATGAATTTCGAAGATATGCTGGTAAAAATTCAGTCTCAAAAGCTTATGTCATGTATGAATCTTTAATCTGACATTCTTGAAAACACAAACTATAATGATAAAGAATAGATCAGTGGTTGTCTGTTTCTGGGATGGGTGAAATGTGACTATAAAAGGAATAGCATGAAGAAGGCTTTGGGGTGATGGAACTGTTCTGTATCCTAATTGTAATGGCAATTATACAAACCTACACACATGTTAAAATTTATAGAACTTCAAAATGCATAGAAAATCAATTTTACTCTATGCTACTTTAAAAATAAAAACTAAAAATTATTTGGATAAATAGGATGGAAATTAGCATTATTAAAATTATATTTATCTTTTCTCCTTCAATTGTGTATTTGTCTATTAGCACATAGAAACAACTTTTGAAATATCCCATTATTACATCACTGTATTTTGATTTCACACCAAGATTCTTAAGTTTTGCAATAGCTTTTATGTTTATAATTTAATAGAATCTTTCACTGAATTTAAAACTATTTATTATCCCACAATAGATATATTAAATTGTGTTACATGAATTACCTTTTAAAACAGGTTTACTTCTTATGATTATTATGTGTTTTCAGTATGTCAAATTTTTGACATATGCACAATTTCCAATCTCATTATAGTTACAGTTAGTTTTGCTCCAAGTTTCCATTCTATGATTCAATAATTAAGCTGTTTTCTCTTGATTTACAAACATTCAAAACAATACTCCTTCACGAAGACTTTTTTTTTCTCATCTAGATTACTGCAGGAGAGTTTTAACTGGTTTCTCTGCTTCTATCATTGCCACCAGTCGTATATTTGCTATATGCTATAGTGAAATATGCTGTGTTCCACTCTCACCACAGCAGCCAGAATGATCCTCCAATTGTTGACAGTAAGACATAAATAGAGCTTAAAGAATGTATTTTAAAAAACAAAGAAATTAGTGGTAGGATTAAGTATGGATTAATTATTTTCCAAAATGTGGCATGAAATAAAGACAAAAACCCAAAACAAAACAAAAAACAAAACAAAAAACAAAGAAAATAGACATAAATAGAAAAAAGGAGAAAGAATTATGACCAAGAATATAAACTATGTCAATAACGTAAATGGGTTGAGAGAAAACCCATAAAACAAAACACAATATACACCATTGTGTGGAAAAAACTCATTAGAATAGTTGCAAATAAAAACAGGGAAAAATACATTGGCCAAAGCAAATATTATATAGAATGGAAAATCTTAGATTTTCCCTTTAATATCAGGAACATGGTTAAAATTTCCACCATTACCGCAACTATTTATTACAGTCCTGGAAGTCTTGGTCAATTCAATAAGAACAAATATTAAAAGGAAATAAGAAACATATAGGAGTTTGAGAAGTCCAGGGACCAAATATAGAAAATGATATTACTACAAGAGGCAGTAGCACACAACAAACTTCACTGAAAGTTGACTGGACAGGGTTGCTTGAGAGCAGAAGCATGACACCATCCAGAGACTTAACAGAAAGTCACCATCAAGAAGAGAAGGAAGGCAAGGAACTCCAGGAGAGGAATGAGAGAATGGGCTTGCTTTTCTAAGTGATTTCACCCAACAGTACCATGGGAGTCTCCGGGTTTGAGAGCTCTGAAAGGCAGTAGTGACTTTTTATCACCATATGGCTCCATCATATTAATGGCCAGGAGATGCTGGGTATAGTTTCACCGGTTATGCAGAACAAACAGGATCTAAATGGCTAAATCTCTGCTGGTTTCAGCTATTTTAAAAATAACTGGATATGTAAAAATTTTACTTTGGCAACAACAGGCTTTTGAGATAACAGGTCTCAGCCTGTAATAAAGAAATAAACAAACTAGAATCAATACCCAGAGACATCTTTGCCTTATTTATAAAACAAGATACAAGAATTGTAAGGGGAATGTTATTAATATAACTATTTATAAAGAAATTAAGTTATCTACTGAGAAAATGCATAGAATGAACAGATAAAATACTAAATATGAGTTCCACGAGGTTCCACAAAGATACAAAATTAATGCACAACATTCAGTGTGATTATCTTATAAAAATAATTACAAAATATAATCAGAAATAAGATATTCACTAGAGTAACAAAAACTGTTACACATGATTCATTTAAGTACATATAAAAGGACACAGACACACTCACATACATAGAGAGGAACATACACATACAAGGCCTTTATGAGGAAATCTATTAAAAAATTAAAAAATATGAAAAATAATGAAATATTTCACTTTATCACATGCCATAAAGTAACATGAAGATGTCTGTTCTCTTCAAATTGCTCTACTAATTTACATAACATGAAATCGCATCTTTAGTGAAATGACAAAATTATTCTAACATATATACAGAAGTATAAAGAGCCATGAATGAGTAAGTTACCATTAGAAAAGAATAATAATGTATAGGAATAATTATCCAGCAAACCTAAAACAATACAAAAACTATATTAATAAAAACTGATGGATTTAATTACAAATTATTTTTCAAATGAAGGCACCATGGGCAAAGTTAATAGATCAAGAGATATATTTACAATATCTACAAGTTAGAAGGAATTAAAAACCGCCATGCAAATGTCACTCTTGAAAATAAACAAGTCACAATACTAATACTGTGGGAACCCCAGTGGCTTGTCCACTCTTCTCCCCATTGTATCCAGCCAGAATCTCAGTGACTTCTCTTTTAGATTTACATCAGAGAGGAACTAAGGATAGATCAGGAAAGTTAAACCAATGAATTTTCCTGTGACAATTTACCCATATAAGGGCAGCCAGTGTATGTGTCTAGAAACTTAAACAGGGAGTCTTGGCAAGAGACCTCTTCTCCTGGTGCTTCCTTCCTTATTTAATGAAACACACCCTTCCCTCATAGAGCCAATGGTAGGAAGAGGGAAACTGACATACATCTGACTGTTTTTTTCTTTTCTCTCTCTTTTCCAAATCTCCTTCTCATACTTTCTTGGGCAAGAAGTAGGGAGATTTTCTATTACTTACCCAATGTATTTCCCCATTGTTATCACCAGTTGGGCTAGCTGACAGATTAAGGGTAATTCTGTACACTAAGGGAGAAGTCTATGTCCTATCCAATATACGGAAATCCATTGTTTATCTGAAATTCAAATTTAATCAAACTTTTTGTATTTTTATTTGCTAAATCTGGCAACCCTAATATTATACTTCAAATTCTAATAGTCCATGAACTACATTAAGCATTATATTGCAAGCAACAGTGTATCACCAATCTTTTGATCTCCCAAGTAAATTGCATAAAAATGGCATTAATATTGTAGGAAGTTTTGACATGGAAAGTCTAAGAAAGCATTTTCGTTTCAGTGAAATCCTTTCAGGTACACATTTTAATTCTTCATAAAATATTAAAAATTTCCAATATGGTAAATGTAAATAGATATAGGTTTATTTTTCATTGAACTGTTCAAGGACATAATATCTCTGTGTATTTTGTTACTAGAAAATATTTTAGGTAAGTCTAAAAATAATAAAAAAATCAAAGTATGAAAAATGTATACTTTTTCAAATTTTTCAGAGTCACATAAACTTGTGGGAAATTAGATTTGTTATTTTCCTTTTAAAAGCATTCCTCTTTTTTTCTGTTTTATTTCTTTAAAACATTGGCTTTCTATTTCTCAATTGGGGGGGGGGTACTTTTCCATTAACACTTGTGAATACCAGTCAGCATAAGAAGGAAAAAAAATAGTTGAAATAAGCCTGAGGAATTTAAGCCTCAACAAATCTCTAACTATCCTCAAAGAACTTTCTTCCTCAGCTATACATAGCCATCTCTTCTGCCAAGCATCTGTTGAGGAAATGATGTAAGTAAATTTCCAAAGATTTTAAATCCCTAGCTCTAGACTAAGTTTAGAAATTGCCAGATTGCACTGTGACTTAAAATCATATCAAAGAAAAATGCACAAGCTTCTTCCATGTGGCATTTAAAAATTTACTTATGGATTTTTAAAATTGCATATATTTAATTGCATATAAAATAACACTTTCTCAGGAAATGGTTGTTTCTAGAAGATTTGTGGTAAAACGATCATCTTTTAAAGGTACATGCTTTAAAGAACTAGTAACAAGCAATAGAAGGGTCTATGCCAATGACTTAAATGCTATCTTCAACAAGTATTAATAAAAAAACAATTTGCTAATATCATTAATCTTATAAAAACCTTCCTTCTACCACTAACTAGCTGTGATTCTGAAAAATTTTAAACATCAAAGCTTTCTGAGTTTCCTCTTCTCTAATAAATGTAAATAGAAGTATAATGGCAGTTATTATATAGCATTGTTTTGAGGATTACATGTAAATAATACATAATATATAGTGGCCACAATACCCAACATTTAGTAAATAATAAATGACAGCTGACATTTTTATTATTATTTAATCCACATGAGTTTAATATATTAGATTGGTTTTAAAAGTGATGAAGCTTGATGTCCTCAATATGATCTGTTCAACCTTCATATGCATTCCAATATTTCTTTGCATTAAAAACAATATTCATTTAAATATCAGATGCCATGGTTAACATTGTGTTAGCCAGTTTGGAGACACAGAGATAATTTGGAATTGGCAGCAACTGAGCTGATATAGACCGAAGTTATATTTAGCATAATCAAAGAGAGTGAATCATAAAACTCTAGTATTTGAAGTGTCATCCACATGAATGTAAAAGCTATTAAGTGTGCTGTCAAAAAGAGAAATTGTTACCTAGATGCTAATTTCATGTAGAAAGATGGATGTGGATATAGTGTGCAGTACTGTAAGTAAAAGTGGCGACATAAAAATTATGGTATAGAAAGTTTGCAGGAGCTAAAAATAAAATGAAGATGAATGTAGATGAACGTTAGAAACAGGGTTATAAATTGAATTGAGAGAAGGGGGAAAATTAGTGGTTTTCAGATCTTAGCTTAGCATATCACAACCAGCACTTCACTTGCTTTGATATCATTGTAATTTATGTTGAAATCTACTGTGATTCAGAAAGAACATTTAATCCAAAATTTTAAAATTCCAGATATGGCCCCACTATCATTGAAGCTAGAGAGCAATTAGAAAGAAATATATTCCTGACCATAAAATAAAATGCTTTGGAAAATAGAATTTGATGAATTCTTTCCCTCTACTTTGAATTACAGGGGTTTGTTTTGTTGTTGTTTGTTTTGTTTTGTATTTTGCTCTTAATGGGAATCATGTGGTTATGAAAATTACTATTCTATTTCTAATAAAATATTTTAGGGTATTTTTAATGCAAACTATAGTGGTAGAGCCATGTCCCTTAAGTATCTTAGAATATGTGCTTTAAACTCTGTATTTCCTAAAAATTTCCTTATCATTTTCATTCTAAATGAAACATAATCAGGAACAAAATATATGACTTAAATGGGATAGGAGAGGTTTGGTTGGATTATTCTGTTTTATTCTGTTAATCTCTTTTATATATAGTTTAAATGTAGAAGATTACATGTATTCACCAAATATCTTGTATTAATTCACATTATTCAATTACTAAATAAATAGTACTTTCTTTGTATACAACCTAACATGATATTGCCAATTTTCATGCACTTTGAAGGCAATCATAAGATACACCAGAATAGGGGTACCTGGGTGGCTCTCCCCCTGCTTATGTGCATGCTCTCTCACTCTCTCTTAAATAAATAAAATCTTTTTTTTTTTTTTTTAAAGATACACTAGGGATGCCTGGGTGGTTCAGTCATTAGGCACCTGCCTTGGGCTTGGGTCATGATCTCAGGGTCCTGGGATCGAGCCCCGCATCGGGCTCCCTGCTCCGCGGGAAGCCTGCTTCTCCCTTTCCCGCTACCCCTGTTTGTGTTCCCTCTCTTGCTGTGTCTCTCTCTGTTGAATAAAAAAGAAAAAAAAAAAGATACACTAGAATATATATTTGCTTTATTATTCTTCTAAAACAAAATCTCAGAGTTGAAAGATCCTTAAAAGGAAGTGATGTACTAATAAGGAGATGGAATGCAATTTTTTTTCTAAGTCAGAATGTAATCAATGTCTAGTAAACATAACTTCCCTGGATGAATCTAGATATGTTTGGAAGATCCAAATTTTCTCTTGAAAGACAGGGTGCTGTTGTGATCACAAAAGGGAGAGATTTTATAAATATTTTACAAATTATGTATTCTATATCTTTTTTTTTTAAAGATTTTATTTATTTATTTGACAGAGAGATACACAGAGAGAGAGGGAACACAAGCAGGGGGAGTGGGAGAGGGAGAAGCAGGCTTCCCACGGAGCAGGGAGCCCGATGTGGGGCTCGATCCCAGGACCCTGGGATCATGACCTGAGCCGAAGGCAGACGCTTAACGACTGAGCCACCCAGGCGCCCCTATGTATTCTATATCTAAGAAGAACAAGTGCTATCATCAAAATTTCAGAAACATATTCTTACAGGAAAGTTTGTGAAACATAGCTGATATAAAAATGTTTTACTAAAAGCTCTTACATATTTTAATGTTTTTGAATAATATCCCTTAATTTTTTGAAGTCTTCACTGATCATGACTCATTCACAAATTATTTAAAATTCATTAGAGCACTTTAATCATGTGGCACATATATAGAAATATATTATTTGTATAAGAATGTGATTTCAGTTACAGGTAAAATTGACAGAAAGGATGCAGTTCAAATGAGAATAAGGCAAACACTAAGGACTTTATTTTAGTGCCCTTGTGAATAAGCACTCCATTTCATTAACTGATTGACTTAGTCATTTTTCACTCAAAATTTATTACTTCTACGTAATTCCAAGATCAGTGTTTGCAAACACTATTTTTCAGAAAAGCATCTCTCTCCTAGTCTTTATACTTCCTCACTAATGTGCTTTCATCTGGTATTTCTTCTCCTATGTGCCTAAAAATTAAAATAATATTCCCTGTATCCAAACTACTAAGGGCCTTAGGCTATGTTCTGATAAGCACTAACAAGGAGAGCAAATAAAACAATTCCTCCTCATGAGTAGTCTATCTCATCAAGTAAGATAATTGAATTAAGGCAATTTCCTTAGAAATTAAAATATATATCAAATAATAAGCTCAATTAGGCTAAATGCATATATTATATTGTGGGCAAGGGGGGGATTCAGGTCAGAATGTTATTCTCATAAAAATAAATGAAACTAAAGGAAAGGAGGTGAGGGATTATGTGGTTAAAATAAATTGATAAATAATAGATAAAAGTTGATGGGCGTCATACTTAATACATCCTTTCTGTGTGGCAGATAAAAAGTATCTATCGCATGGAGATGGGATGAAGGGAAGCTTTAGGAAAAAGTGGTTGAACAACAACAAAAGTTTGAGATTTTGGAAAAGTAGCAGTAGACAATCAGAGAAGTTCCTATTTAAGCACCCAAAGCAGATGGCAGATCAAAGTTGAGGGTACTGCTGAGTGTGAAGACTAGAGATATATTTGTAAAGCCATAAAAAATGTTGGGATTTCCACCACCCATGGTCAGTAACTCTAAAAAGAACAGAGAAAACACATGATCTGAATAATCCAAACATAACTATATGCATCATAGGGTATGATAGAAGTGTGACAACTAAGTTTTGATTAGTTATAAAAAGGCAAAAACTTTTTGGAAGAAGAAACTAACAATAATCTAGTGCATCTCAAACAGTGTAAAATAGTATTTGTATTTTATATACAAGATCTAAGTCACACTTCAAAATAATCCTCTTTTTTCCCCCTCAACTACTGCATGTGAAAAAACTTAGCTTCAGAAAAGTTAATCGTCTTGGTAAAGATCAATAAACAGCAGATATGGAATCATATCCAAGTCCTTGAGCTCAAAAAACCTATTTTCCTAACAAAACAAATTGTCTCCTCAGGAGAAAAAAAAAACTGATTTGGGCTCCAAAAATGAAATGTAGATTGATTTGAAAGTGAGAGAATTAGAAGGAAAACTCATATTTCAAGATGGTGATGTGGTTCTTGACATCTTTGTGGGTGTGTGTTGCTATAGTAAAATGATTTGATATTCATAGTAGTTGAGATAATCAGAGAATTTGAAGTGAGATTTTAAAATAGTTATGATAGAATTTGCAATGGGGAAAAAAAAGGATTATAAGCCAGGTGTTGGATCCATCAGTTAATGATGAGGAAACAAGAAGATAATAAATGACAATGTTGAAAGAAGTAACAAATCTGATATGAGGTGACATGAAGCTCAAAGAAGATTTTGAAAGATATGGCTAAAAGAATAGTTTGGTAAGTGCAATTGTTAGCTAAGAGGAAGAAATAATGGCCACACAGCATGTGCGAATGACATGGAAGAATGAGTAAATTTTGCTAAGATAAGCTACAGAAGAAGAAGAAGCCAGAGAATCACTTAGGTTTCACAGTATGAAAAAGAAAAAAAGGAAGTGTTCTATGGTAGACTATCACATATGGCTGCAGCAATATTTCCAACTAAATATGGTCTTCCAGAACATTTGCTCTACCCTTTAACCTGAGAGAACTTTTATAAGATCTTCAACAAAAAGAATGTAGAAAGAATTATTTTATGTCACTTCTGAGGCTAGGTCATAAAAGGTGATACAGCTCATTCTTCTCTCCAGAGGCTGGTTATGGAATTCTGGTACCATGTTGTGAAAGCTAATATCATGCACAGAGGGTACATATAAGTATTCCATCCCATAGCACCAGCTAACATTTCTGTCAAGAGCCAGTCATCTGCTAGAACTGTGAAGTTCTAGAGGTGAATATTATAAACAATTTTCAGATGATTCTAGTACCCAGCCTTTGAGCCGCTCCTAACAGCAATTATCAAAGCATGATAAAAGCAAATTGCTGATTCATGAGCAAAAATAATGTTGTCATTGGTTTAAGCCACTAAGTTTAGGGTTAGTCTGTTACACAACAATAAATAACCAGTAAAAGCTCTGTGAGGTAGTTGAAGATGTAAGAGCATAAGAATTAAAAGTGCTGAAAGGGTTTGAAGTGAGCAGTAGAGGAGGAAAAATAAAGAAAGGGATCCTGAGAGTCTACACAAAACAAAACAAAGCAAAACAAAAAAACAAAAACAAAAAACAGGAAGAGACTTGTTTTTTGGCTGAAGCTGAGAACATTACCTAAGGCTTACAGAAGGAAATATGCTGGTGATTATAGACTATAAAACCAGTAAGTTAAAGTTGTTGATAAAAGTCAGATTTTTTTTTTTCCAGACTGAAATGCTGATAAAAGAGAACAAAATGTTGCTGAGAAGTAACCATATCTATCTTGGAAAAAGTAACCACCTCCCAGTCAGGGACTGTCTACCAATAGTCTGATATATATCAAGTACTTAATTATTATTGTATTTCTTTCCTCATAGGGTAGATACCACCATTAAATATCATCTGCATAGGGAAAAACTGTACAAACTTCAAAACACCAAGCAAATATAGTTAGAAGTTCTTGGGTTTTGTTCACAAAAACAAACTACCAATTAGTAAATAATAGTCATATTCAATCTTTCTACCATTGGTCTTCATATATACACATTGGAGCAATGAGTTTACTTATTAAAGATGTTTCAGAGTTCTAAAACCAACCCTTGAAAACTCAAGATTATAGGGGGGTTAAATTTATATATATTGTGTCAAAATGCTTTGGGAAGTAAAAGATGTTCATTTGAAAACAATTTTACATTTAATTAATGATATGTAGTCAGGCACTGAATTTTCTATAAGCAAATGCTGAAAAGAATAAGGCACTATTTTGAGAGTAACACCTCAGATTTAATCAGAATTTTACTGGTGTGTAAAAATAAATGTACTTGATGTATGTCGTTTTACCTTACCTAAAGTTTAGACTCATTTATAAATTTCAGTCCTCCCTGCCACAACACACCTTCCTGTTATCATCTTTTCATAAAGTGATTTAATTTATTCAAATATTGTGCTCTAGACTCAGAAGATAATAATTAAAGAATATCATAGAAATGATTATATGAATTCAGTAAGCTAAAATTGTTATTTGCTCTGTAGTTCTCACCACATCAAATGAAATTCTTCATTATACAAATATAATGCCTATTACATGAGTAATAATGATTAAGGAACAATTTTCAGAGGAAAGATATTGCAAGTGCTATCTTGTAAGAGCACTTGGTTCACAAAAGCAGTCATGATGGCATTAGAGAAATCAGTTCCTTGTAACACTGCAGCTGAAGTGAAACCTCAGTCCTTAAATGCCAATTATTGGGCTCATCTGCCATGATGCATACTATTTAGATTCTGTTAGAAAACAGAATAAACTCTATGAAAAATGCTCCTTAACAGATCTAAGTTCAGGAATATCCAGTGTAGGAGCCAAGGACAGACCTCCTCAAAATGTACCATTTGGGCATATTGAGCATTTTGAATTAAAAAGTTACTTAAGAAAGAGCTAGTGCAAGAAAAACACTCTGATCTCCCTTTATCTCCAATAGGGAGGAAATAAATCTCCCATGTGAAATGTACCATCCCTCTACCAGGATGTAATGAGACAATCTTACCACCAGAGATAAGAAATTCAGAGCCAAAAAAGCTGTATAAACTACCTTTGTTAAACTACCCTTGCTAATTTACCACCTCAGACCAAATTCTGTTTAGAATTCTTTACTAATTGAAGCTCCCAAACATAAGTTTTCTTTTTTCTGCCAATTTCTCACATACTTAATGTCTCTTTGTCTCAAAAGTATAAAAACTGCCTGCCTTGGGCGCCTGGGTAGCTCAGTTGGTTAAGTGACTGCCTTCGGCTCAGGTCATGATCCTGGAGTCCCTGGATCGAGTCCCGCATTGGGCTCCCTGCTCGGCAGGGAGCCTGCTTCTGCCTCTGACCCTCCCCCCTCTCATGTGCTCTTTCTCTCTCGTTCTCTCTGTCTCAAAAAAAAAAAAAAATCTTAAAAAAAAAAAAAACTGCCTGCCTTGATCATTTCTTCAAATCTCAATTTCATTATTGGGCCTCCTCCATACAATTAAACATTTTTCTCTTTCTTCTGTTGATCTTTCTCATGTCAAATGAATTCTTAAATCAGCTAGAAGAATATTGAAAGGTTGAGAAAAGTTTTTCTCCCCAACACCATCATATCAGGTATAGCCATCAAAATGGATCTGTCATAGGTAGACACAGGTACCAATGGAATAAAATCTAATGCATAAGTGACAGAAAAATAAATTACTCTTTCCAACTTACTCAATTGATGTCTCATCAAAATGTACCTCTTAGTTTCTTATTTTATATTAGTTTTAAATTTACTCTTTAGCTTGATAAAGCATTTCACTGAATTGCAGCACAATTTGGTATCAAAACATATTAATCATTTGCAAATATTTGTCTTGAATCAGGAAATGCTCATTTGGGGGACCATTTCTAAAAATATCCTGAATATGTATGCAGTTTAAATAAAGTTCTTAAGGTAAGCCTGATCATAATGAAGAAGGTTGTAAAAAATTGGAATTTTTGATTACTGTAATCAAATCGACAAATTCAAAAAAAACAAGCATGATCGTATGTACTGAAAGGGATGTTTATAATGATACGTTAGTAATTCTTGTATGGAATTTCATAGCTAGCATCTAAAAAGGTAATATCATTGAGTATCAACAGACAGAATAACAAAATTACCTATAGAATAAAACATTCTGTAAGTTCAACTTTCTAGATTTTTATTTTAGTTTTTTTTCACTAAATAAAAGTTGAAACCATATGTTAAAAATTGTTCCTGTATCTAAAAAATAAGTTTATGGCTTTTCCCCATAAAACACATTTCAAAGTCCCAAGATGGAGTAATTAGAGAGTTTCTGCATGGAATTCTATAAACTGTCACACCTGCTTACTTGAACAAAGAATTAAAACATGCAGACTTCAACAGAATTCAAGAACTCATTAAAAGACTTACACTGCACCAGCAGAAAATACTTAATATAGAAAAAAGTATCAGTCATTTTCAAGCAGTCATCAAGTGATTTTTAAATCACTGGAACTGACAAATCAGAAGTGAAAAATTATCACAATTATATAGGCAGTATTGCAATGTATAGAACATCTGTCATTAATAAGGGCCAATTCAACATTCTACAAGGGGAGGCACTGGTACATTCAATATTACAAGGCTAAAAGTGGCTTTTATACTTTTTTTCACTTTAACAACAATGCAATTTCACAATTTTCATAGTTGGTATGAAAACTGAACACATTATGAATCAAAGATAAGCAGATATTCACGTTATCCACATGGCCATGCATAGCAAGACCATATCTTTCATTTTCAAGAGATGGTATATTTGTTTTAATATTCTTTCCGGTGTCCTAAGAAAATACATAGCAAAAACTGTGATCCTTTTCTTTCCATATATGACAAGAGTGTATAATACTCAAATATAACCCTGTGATTCCAAATTGAAAAAAAAAAGTTTGCTTCATATGTATTCTGAAGTATGTCTGTCAGAAGAGAATCATAGTACTTTGAATCCCTTTAAGATTAAGAATAGCCTCCTCTTACTTTCTTGATTATATTTATTCAGTACCTTATATGCACTACAAGCTGGGGCTGTCAATTTGACTAGATTGCAGGCCTTGCTGTCAAGGACTTTGTAAATCAGTAGAAGGAATAAAGGAAGTGAATTTTGGAGAAGAAAAGGAAAGGAAAGGGAACTTCATTCTAGAGAAGGTAAAAAATATGAGCAACAACAGGGAAAATGTGAATGTTTATGAATTATCCATAGAAAATCACTAGAACTATTTGATTATAGACGATTGGTTTGGAAGTAGGTTGATAAAAGTAAATAGAAGACAATTGTATAAATACTCAAATGCTAGGGGTAAAAAAGGAGACCAGGTTTGACTGTATTAGTAAAATAGAAGAAATAAGCATTGAATGAAGAGTTGTGTCAAACAATGGCAAAAGTAGCAACAGCTAAAATTAATTGAATACCTACTGTGTGTCTGTCACTTTACCAAGTACTTTACATGAATTGTTTCATTAGTCCTCAGGAAAACAAAAAACAAAAACCAAACAAACAAACAAAAAAACAACAAGAGATGGGTATTTCAATTCTCATAATTTTACAGATCAGAAATTTAAAATTTAGAAGGCTTAAATAATATTCTAAAGATCAGAAATCTAGGGAATTGTAGATTCTTGGTCTTGGAACACAAGTCTGCCTAACTCCAACGGCAATCTATATTAACCAGATCTATGCTGTGTTTCCTATCTCATTTATTCTACACAGTGAGTGCGGAAGGAATATTACATTTCCTTCATATCATACATGAAGTAATAAAAAATTACATGATTAAAATTTATATATCATTGTTATGGAATCCAATAGCCAAACTTATTTAACTCTCAATTCCATCTTTCTACCATGTAATATACGCAAAGGGAAGGTGATTAGAATCTTTTAAAATCATTTAAAAAGATATATTTAAAAAATTAAGTTGGTTGTACTAGGTACAATTATTTGGGCAGGACATAATATATTTATCATAGCTACTCAATTATCTTTCTTTAGAAGTTTAACTTCTTGACAGCACTCCATTTATCAAAGCTGCCTCATCTATAGTTGTGAATTTAATTTAAAAATACTTACCAACAGGTGCTTGGGTGGCTCAGTTGGTTAAGTGTCTGCCTTTGGCTCAGGTCTGGGACTGAGTCCCACATTGGGCTCCCTGCTTAGTGGGGAGTCTGCTTCACCCTCTGCCCTTCCCCTCGCCTATGCTCTCTCTCTCAAATAAATAAATAAAATCTTCAAAAAAATTTTACCATTATATGTCAAGTGAATTCAGTATCACTTTGTCAAAAATTGATCTTTATGCCTCATTATATATACTTGATGCATAAAATGACACATATCTACCTGGAGTTCTCTGTTTAGGGTCCCTGCATAGTTACCTGTTTAGACATAAATAGAGGGGCGCCTGGGTGGCTCAGTCTTTAAGCATCTGCCTTCGGCTCAGGTCATGATCCCAGGGTCCTGGGATCGAGCCTCGCATCAGGCTCCCTGCTCAGCGGGAAGCCTGCTTCTCCCTCTCCCACTCCCCCTGCTTTGTTCCCTCTCTCGCTGTGTCTCTCTCTGTCAAATAGATAAATAAAATCTTAAAAAAAAAATAGAGAAAAGTTCTAGAGATTAAAAGAAACAAAACAAATTCCCCCCCCCCAAAAAAAGAACAAGAGCAATATTGACATTGGTGATTGTGTTACTTTGCACTACTGTGAATAGCTTTTTTTCAGATGAACTTTCTCACAGAAAACTATAGAACTGTATTAAAACACAAAAATTCTCTTTACAAGAAAAAAATTGTACCTATGTATGATGAGGGGAGTTAACTAGACTTATTGTGGTGATCATTTAACAATATTTACAAATATCAAATCATTATGTTGTACACCTGAAACTAATATAATGTTATATGTCAATTATATCTTGAATTAAAAATGTTACACACACACACATAAGCTATGCCAAGTCCTTGAAGAGTGAACAAAACCAGCCAGAATTAGAAAGCATCAGTAAACAAAACAAAACCAAAAAAATCAACAGAAATTAATTTGAAGAAAAGATATGGGGAGAAAAATGATTGCACTACAATAACTAGTGCCAGAGTGACAAGTAGGAAAATAATAATGTGTCTACCATACGTGTAATTGTAGATGAAAAGGAGAGAGAGATTTTGGTGGTAAAAAATAATTTAAAATAATGGTCTAAAACTTTCCAAACATAGTGAAAAACATTAGCTTACAAATTCAAGAAGTCTGATCATCTCTAGGTAGGATAGATACAAAGAAAATCACTGCTATTCAGGGTACAGTCAAGAACTCTGAACAGACCAGAGAAGCAACATTACATACTGGCTTAAGACAATAATATCAATGGAGTAAAACCATCCAAATTATAATTCTATTTCCACCATTTTCTCAAAAGGTTAAGTAGAGATGAGATTCATTATTTTGTGGACTTGTTTTCTGGTAAAAAGAAAAGCACATGATAAATAGTAAATAACTGTTCTATTTATTCAATAGTAATGAAAAGGCATTCAAAGTGTCACAACATATATGTTTTATAACTTTAACTACATTATATACTTTATTGAGCATTCAAGTCCTTTCATTTGTAATCAATTAATTCTCTCATTTATTAATACAATAAAAAATTCATGATCATCCTGAGATCCTGTAATTATCAATAATTACTATTTATAAAGTGAATAATATATACTAGATGTTGAGTGGACACATAAATTGTCTCCAGACAATTTACAGTGGAATGGGGAACACTTGGATTCATTGTTCTGTCAATCAAAGGAGGATTATCACAATAGAAGGAAGACTATCAAAAGGTGCAAAGTGAGCTTCAGTTATTTATCAAGATGAGTAGGGTAAGTAGCAAAGGAAATCATTCATGTTAGTAATTAGATACAGAACATTTGTTTTTCAGTGTTATATTACTGTGGATTATGCTGTGTTTAGAACTACAGGTCACCATCAATGCTGATAATGATCACAGTGACCAGAGAATCAAGAAAATACCATGGAATGAAGTTTCACATTGTAAAAATAATTATCCAAAGTAAAGTACATTAACTCTTTCCTAGTCAACACCTAAACAATTATGTATGTCATTAAATGTGTTAGATTAACTTGTGTAAATATTTGCCATAATTTTAACTCCAAATTTTATGAATGCTAAGCCTCAGAGTTGAGTGTACAGGTAGAGTGCCAATTAGCTCATGTAATATGATTATTCACAATATTTAACAAATTACGCTTATGAGAATAAGGACTAGTTTGATTCTCTCCATGGCAGGGGGTTAGAACGAAGGTCAAACTGACAGATTAATTTTCCAACCTTTATCAGAATTGAGTTTCAAATAGGATTAAAGTTCAATTATTAAAAATGAAAAAAGTTATATTTGATTTAGCTCCTGCTAGCTTTCCTTTCCATGAACAAAATACTGTTTTCCACAAATTCTACCTCCTGGTAGGTAGGGGCTTTGAAAATGGAGAAACCTACTTTGTATTGGAAATTATTCTGCACACCTTCTGATTTAAACTACTAACAAAATGTCCTAACAGTATCTGTCACTACACAGATTAGACCTCCTGTTATCTGAGGTTATCACATCTTAAAAAATAGATTATTCCTCCAATGCCATACCATGGTTTCTTGAAGTCATTTATCTTGGATATAAAGATCCCAGCTTGCCTTGCAAACAAACTTTTTTGAATCTCGAAACTAAAATTATTTTTTTCTAGCTATAAATTAGTCCTAAACTAAGACTGAAGAGTTTATTTTCTGACAATCACTTTTTCTTATATAAAACTCATATTTTAAAAGTGTGAAAGTAAGTCAGGAAGTGACCATCTATAGAATGAGAATTTTAATGGTTGAAATTGCTCAAAAAGATACACTAAATTTTTTTTTCAATAAACCTTACAAAGTTATAAAGTTAGAGCAAATCGCTTTATAATAGATACATAAATCTTATATAACATCTCAAATTTAGAATTACAATGAAGAATATAATTTCATAGTTTTTTATTAGACCTTTATTAAGTCTACTTTTATAATTTCTGATATTGAAGTTTGACCTCACAGTTAATTATTCTTTTTTTTTTTTTAATATTTTATTTATTTGACAGAGAGAGACACAGCGAGAGAGGGAACACAAGCAGGGGGAGTGGGAGAGGGAGAAGCAGGCTTCCCGCGGAGCAGGGAGCCCGATGCGGGGCTCGATGCAGGGCTCGATCCCAGGACCCTGGGATCATGACCTGAGCCACCCAAGCGCCCCACAGTTAATTATTCTTATTCATACTCTTGGTGTCTTAAAATTTAGGAATATGTGTTTTTCTAAAGGATAACTAATATTAAAATAGGATTGGTGTACTCTATACCTTATTTCTTTGCAGACTTGATTTAAATTGATTGAAGACAGATACATACATACATATATACATACACACATACATATGTACTTTATAAGCTTTAAAAATGTGATGTTTCGGGCGCCTGGGTGGCTCAGTTGGTTAAGCGACCTCCTTCGGCTCAGGTCATGATCCTGGAGTCCCAGGATCGAGTCCCGCATCGGGCTCCCTGCTCGGCAGGGAGTCTGCTTTGCCCTCTGACCCTATCCCCTCTCATGTGTTCTCTCTCATTCTCTCTCAAAATAAATAAATAAAATCTTTAAAAAAAATGTGATGTTTCTTATATATTTTTGGCTATGGCTTTAAGTCACAGAATACTGCAATAAACAGGTACCAAAAAATAACCCAATCTATAATAGTTACTGTATCTTCTAATAGAGTTATCATCCTAGTTTGCCCATGATAACAGCAGTTTATGCTCATGGAGTGTGAGACAGTATATGCTAAGATATCAGTTCTCCCCAATTACCAAACTACCACTTGTCCTGGATTTCTAAGTACCATTATTCATACTTTCATTAAAATAAACAGGGGTGTGTTTGATAGATTTCCACTTTGTATTTTAAATTCTGCCATGGTCTTTTCTAAGAGTATTAGAAATATATAGGCAATATATTATGTAACATAAGGATAAATTAGCAAGTTAACCAATGATAACCCACTTCTCTTTTTTCTAGTCCTTTCCAGATGCAAAGAATATTATATCTCTCACTTAAGGATAGCTTGAAGGATTTTGAAGACCCAAGAAGCCACAAATAACTGACTCCTTCCTGTTTCAGAAGATAGGAGAAGGATCTGATAATGCTGCCCATGAACACAAAGCTTCCTGATTGCAAGTAAGCTGGGTCAGTGGGAATCACAGGAAATTATGAGTTATGTCTGTGTTTTATATGAGAGACAAACAGAGGCCAAGCAGTGCTGTCATAAAGTGTATAGAGAGTTATCTCTATATGTTCTTGGTATAGAAGTTTGTTCATACCGTTGATCACATGTATGGTATAAATTGGGGGTTGATAAAGTATAACTCTAAGCCAAATATGACCTTCCACCTATTTTTGTAAATAAAGTTTTATTGGAACAAATGAAATTCACTCATTTACATATTGTCTATGGCTACTTTCACACTACAATAGCAGAGTTGAGTTATTGCAATAGAGATCATATGGCTCAGAAAGTCTAAAATATTTACTATCTGATCCTTTACAGAAAAGAAGTTTACAAGTCCCTGACATAAATATACTATTATTTACATATTTTGTTTTGTGCTGTTTATTTCTTATTTTATAATAAATACTTAAAATGTAAAAAGATAAAAAGCAATTTATATTTTTATTCTTTTAATTTAATTTTATTATGTTATGTTAGTCACCATACAATACATCATTAATTTTTGATGTAGTGATCCACGATTCATTGTTTTCATATAACACCCAGTGCTCCATGCAATATGTGCCCTCCTTGATACCCATCACCAGGCTAACCCATCCTGCCACCTCCCACCCCTCTAAAACCTTCAGTTTGTTTCTCAGAGTCCATAGTCTCTCATGGTTCATCTCTCCCTCCGATTTCCCCCCCTTCATTTTTCCCTTCCTTCTCCTAATGTCCTCCATGCTCTTCCTTATGTTCCACAAATAAGTGAAACCATCTGATAATTGACTTTCTCTGCTTGATTTATTTCACTTGGCATAATCTCCTCTGGTCCCATCCATGCTGATGTTACAGTTGGGTATTCATCCTTTCTGATGGCTGAGTAATATTCCATTGTATATATGGACCATATCTTCTTTATCCATTCATCTGTTGAAGGGCATCTCAGCTGTTTCCACAGTTTGGCTATTGCAGACATTGCTGCTATGAACATTGGGGTGTATATGGCTCTTCTTGTCACTACATCTGTGTCTTTGGGGTAAACATCCAGTAGTGTAATTGCAGCGTCATAGGGTAGCTTTATTTTTAATTTTTTGAGGCACCTCCACACTGTTTTCCAAAGTGGCTGTACCGTACAACTTGTATTCCCACCAATAGTGTAAAAGGGTTCCCCTTTCTCCACAACCTCTCCAACATTTGTTGGTTCTTGCCCTGTCCATTTTTGCCATTCTAACTGGTGTAAGGTGGTATCTCAATGTGGTTTTGACTTGAATTTCCCTAATGGCTAATGATGATGAACATTTTTTCATGTGTCTGGTAGCCATTTGTATGTCTTCTCTGGAGAAGTGTCTGTTCAAGTCTTCTGCCCATTTTTTGACTTGATTATTTGTTTTTTGGGTGTTGAGTTTGAGAAGTTCTTTATAGATCTTGGGTACCAGCCCTTTATCTGATATGTCATTTGCAAATACCTTCTCCCATTCTGTGGGTTGCCTCTTTGTTTTGTTGACCATTTCCTTTACTGTGCAGAAGCTTTTTATCTTGATGAAGTCCCAAAAGTTCATTTTTGCTTTTGTTTCACTAGCCTTTGGAGATGTAACTTGAAAGAAGTTGCTGTGGGCGATGTCAAAGAGGTTACCGCCTATGTTCTCCTCTAGGATTTTGATGGATTCCTGTCTCACATTGAGGTCTTTCATCCATTTTGAGTTTATCTTTGTGTATGGTGTTAGAGAACGGTCAAGTTTCAGTCTTCTGCATGTGGCTGTCCAATTTTCCCAGCACCATTTATTGAAGAGACTGTTTTTTTCCATTGCATATTTTTTTCCTGCTTTGTCGAAGATTATTTTTCCATAGAGTTGAGGGTCCATATCTGGGTTCTCTATTCTGTTCCATTGGTCTATATTCTGTTTTTGAGCCAGTACCATGCTGTCTGGGTGATCACAGCTTTGTAACATAGCTTGAAATCGGGCAATGTGATGCCCCCAGCTTTGTTTTTCTTTTTCAACATTTCCTTGGTGATTTGGGGTCTTTTCTGATTCCATACAAATTTTAGGATTGTTTGTTCCAGCACTTTGAAAAATGTCATTGGAATTTTGATCGGGATGGCATTAAAGGTATAGATTGCTCTGGGTAGCATAGACATTTTAACAATGTTTATTCTTCTGATCCATGAGCATGGAATGCTTTTCCATCTTTTTGTGTCCTCTTCAATTTCTTTCATGAGTGTTCTGTAGTTCCTAGAGTATAGATCTTTTACTTCTTTGATTAGGTTTATTCCAAGTTACCTTATGGTTTTTGGTGTTATTGTAAATGGAATCGTTTCCCTAATTTCTCTTTCTGCAGTTGCATTGTTAGTTTATAAGAAAGCACTTGATTTCTGTGCATTGATTTTGTATCCTGCCACATTACTGAATTGCTGTATGAGTTCTAGTAATTTGGGGGTGGAGTCTTTTGGGTTTTCCACATAAAGTATCATTCATCTGCGAAGAGAGAGAGTTTGACTTCTTATTTGCCAATTTAAATACCTTTTATTTCTTTTTGTTGTCTGATTGCTGTTGCTAGGACTTCTAGTACTATGTTGAACAACAGTGGTGAGAGTGGGCATCCTTGACGTGTTCCTGATCTTAAGGGAAAGGCTCTCAGCTTTTCCCCATTAAGGCTGATATTTGCTGTGGGTTTTCATAGATGGATTTTATGAACTTGAAGAATGTTCCCTCTATCCCTATACTCTGAAGAGTTTTAATCAAGAAAGGATGCTGTATTTTTTAAAATTCTTTTTCTGCATCAGTTGAAAGGACCATATGGTTCTTCTTCCTCCTCTTATTAATGTGTTCTATCACATTGATTGATTTGCAAATGTTGAACCACCTTTATATCCCAGGGATAAATCCCACTTGATCGTGGTGGATGATCCTTTTAATGTATTGCTGGATCCTATTAGCTAGGATTTTGTTGACGATTTTGGAATCCATATTCATCAGGTATATCAGTGAAATTCTCCTTTTTTGGGGGTCTTTGCCTGGTTTGGGGATTAAGGTACTGCTGGCCTCATAGAATGAGTCTGGAAGCTTTCCTTCTCTTTCTATTTTTTCAAACAGCTTCAGGAGGAGAGGTATTATTTCTTCTTTGAATGTTTGGTAGAATTCCCCAGGGAATCCATCAGGTCCTGGACTCTTGTTTTTTAGGAGGTTTTTGATCACTGCTTCAATCTCATTACTGGTTATTGGCCTATTCAGGTTGCCAATTTCTTCCCATTTCAGTTTTGGGAGTTTATAGGTTTCCAGGAAGGCATCCATTTCCTCCAGGTTGCTCAACTTATTGGCATATAGTTGTTGATAATAATTTTTTTTTTTAAGATTTTATTTATTCATTTGAGAGACAATGAGATAGAGAGAGAGCATGAGAGGGGGGAAGGTCAGAGGGAGAAGCAGACTCCCTGCCGAGCAGGGAGCCCGATGCGGGACTCAATCCCAGGACTCCAGGATCATGACCTGAGCCGAAGGCAGTCGCCCAACCAACTGAGCCACCCAGGCGCCCGTTGATAATAATTTCTAATAATTGTTTCTATTTCCTTGTTGTTAGTCGTGATCTCTCCCCTTTCATTCATAATTTTATTAATTTGGGTCCTTTCTCTTTCCTTTTGGAAAAGTCTGGCCAGTGGCTTATTGATCTTATTAATTCTTTCAAAGAACCAAAAAAACAATTTATATTTTTAATTGAAAAGTTTCAAATTTATGTTTACCCAGAAAGTTGATAATGAATATGCAGTTTGCCCCTATACTACGTCACTATTAATGATCCATCACAGACTATTACTGGTATCATTGACTATATGAAAACCAGAAGATACACATTAGTTGAAGAACCATCAGCATGTATCTTAAAGGTTAGTAATTATCTTAGAAGACTGCCTTCCAATGATGAATCAGGTGCAGATGCCGAAGGTATTCTTATATATTACTCTGTGAAGAATGTCTTTTCATTTACATCAAGTGACCGTCCCAAAATGATTTCTCTCATTTTCTATTGCAAGTTTCTCTGTACATATATGAGTAAAATGATAGTTATATAAACGTGTCAGCTGAATTAACACAATAACTTCGCACACAGTTAAAAGATGCCAGCTGCTTGATATTAGTAAAATTAGAGGCTTAAGTAAATTAGCAGTTAATTTCAACAATGGTTTGATTTTTCCATCCAATTAATTGAATTATAATAAAGCTTTTCATGTTTATTCTTTTGAATGCAAGATATGATATTAGGAATGCTTTCGAAAATTCAGTAAGTTGTTCAAAGATAAAGTTATTTGTTCTTGTGTTAAAATTATAAATAAAAATTTTGTTAAGTATATCATGATGTATACATCATTTTGATTAAGTTGAGAAAAAGATGGAATTAGGTTGAAAAAAGGATGAGAAAGAAATACACTTGGAATTTATTATAGTGCACACATAATTCACATTTTAATCCAAACTAGTGATATTCACATAATTGAAACAGAATGTATAGTTGAAAGAATCATCTAAATTTTGGTCCATTTTGCTCAGAACCATAACAAGCATGTAATCAAACAACTTAATAAATTAAGCACACAAAAAATCAGTTTTTGAAAGTTTTAGTGAGTAGTCCTTATTTTTAAAAAGTGATTAAAATGTATTCCTGCATAACACAACAGAGATACTGAACATATTCAATAAGTTAGAAGTGTATAATATTATAAACACTATATCTGTGCTCTGGAATAACTGGACTTGTGGGAAGCAATATTTGAGGAGGATCCTATATTTTATGGGTAAATTTATGTACCAGAACATAATGAAAATAAATTGAGAAGCCTTACAACTTTGCAGCACCTAAAATTAGTCAAACATTCAAAGGAATGATATGTGAAGATCATTTATTTCATGAGGTTTTTCTTTTAAAGTGATGTTTGTCAAAGAAAATAATACTGAACAGAATAAAAATATGGCTCCTATTAAAAAACTGATTTTTGTATTTTATACAAAAAATTGAATTGAGACTACATTCCACTTAGCAGATTTCTTTTGAGATTAACACGAACCTCAACAGTTCAGTGAAAATGTCCTCAATTAAGAATGGCATAGTTAGGAGTCAACTGAAGGCATTAACAATTTCAAATTTATTAATCATAAATGCAACTTTGATGAGGGTATAACTTTATAAAAAATAAAATAATAAGACCACATTACAAATATTTATTCTTCAGAAAAGTATTAGCAACATATTATTTAGAGATAAATATGGCTAAACACAGTTTCTGCTTATATTGTTTTGTAATGTTCAGATAATCAATAAAAAGTATGTTTTAAAATTTCCTTTGATCTGCAGAGACTGAAGATCAAGTTATAATTATCTTCTTTGAAAATAATTTTATTAAAAATAATTTTTGAATAGGACTACTTTATGTGTCTGCCTATTTAATTAAACCAATTTGCAGGTCAATAGATAAATATTTCAAATATTATATAATTGTAACTGTTTTTAGCTACCTCTTTTGCTCAAAAATGTCATGGTCTGGAAAGATAAATTATATGGTTTTCATACATATGCAGGATACAGTAAATTACTGTATAAATCTTTCAACTCATAACCTCTTTCAAGGAACAAGAAGACTTGAGGGATAAAAGACCTGAAAAGATTTTTTTTTTAAAGATAGTTATTAGAATCTTTATTGCCTGCATTACTACCAACACTTGTTAAATATGGGACAGTGGTTAATGTATTCTACCAAAATTTCAAATCTCCCTCAATGGAGTTAGGTGGAAGGACCTGCAAGAGAAACACTAAGAGATATTACCATTCTCTGTAATTTGGAAGACATGCATCTTTTTGTTGTACTCTCACAAAAGGAGTCTGTAGGTGTCTTCTAATTGTGGCTGGAGACACCACTGCTTAAAGGCATTTTGAAGAGGGTCAGATACACTGATAATTAGTTATATTTCCCAGAAAATGTGAAACTGTAGAAGAGTTTAAAGATGAGACTAGAATGGTTTAAACATATTTTCATTATTTAAACATTTAATCAATAGTTAAGAAAGTATTGATTTAAACAGTGATTTCATTCCACATCTTTAAATTCATTTGAGAAGAAATAAAAAATTTTTACTCTTCATAAAATGGGATTTGTCTGTAATGACGTTACATAAGGAAATAAGTTAGATATAATTATGCAAAGTATGTGCAAAATGTGCAAAATTATGCAAATTATGTGCACTATGTCTAAAAATATTTTAGAACTTAAGAACAAAATATATTTTATCATGGTGAAAAACTTGTCAACTGGTGTCCAAAACTTGTCTTATATGGAATATTTAGCAGGATCATTTAATTGCTAACCAAACTGATTAAACATGTCCCTAAAATGTATTCAGAGTGTAGAACCTCTAAAATTGCATTTTTCAATAATTAAACATTTCAAATTTAATTTGAAGCAAATAAGACAAAAATTAAAATGATTTGTATGCATGCATATATACATACATACACATGTGCATTTTTTACCTGAAAATGGTTCACCACATTCACAGATGAAATTATTTATAGTAATATTGCCACAATTCCCATGGAACAGATACATGACTGACATTGGCCAATAACTTCTGAACAATTTATGCCTATTCAAATGAAAGAAAATTAATTTTTCAATTAGATTAAAAATATTTACACTGTATATAGTTAACTACGGTCACTAATTTTCCTCAAATTCCTTTAATAATGATGATCAAAATTTTGTCAAATGTAACTCTAATTAAGAAATAAGGGGCATCTGGGTTGTTCAGTCTGTTAAGTGACCCACTCTTGATTTCAGCTCACGTCAGGGTCATGGAATTGAGGTCTGCATCGGGCTTGTGCTCAGCACAGAGTCTGCTTGAAATTCCCTTCCTTCCCCTCTGCCCTTCCCCCTACTCTAGTGCTCTAAATAAATAAATTAATTAATAAAATAATAAAATAATAAATAAAACTTCATGATGATGTATTTAAATTGAAATAAAAATTAATTTCAATCAGCTTGACATCTTCAATAAGCTTTTTCCATCTTCCGACCCACACTACAGTATTCAAATATTTTTCTGATTGTTGATATTTGAGCTTTAGATGATTTTCATGATAATTTTAATTTGTTAATCATGTTTTGACATTAGATAATATTAATATATGTACATATCAGTTCTTCAACATACAGTGGTAGTCCTGCAGTGGAATTTACAAAGTGACATATTCCAAAGTATATTGTGTCTTAGCCCTATCACCTAGCCAAAGTGATAATTCAAAAGAGAAAAATGTAAAAAATTGACACTATTTGAAGAGAAACCTGGTCATAAAGTTTTAGTCAAGCAAGATATGCTATACAACATTGTGTGTACTGTCAACAATTCTTTATTGTACAGTTAAAAATTTATTAAGAGGGTAGATGTCATATTAAGTGTTCTTTTCACAATATAATAAAATAAAATAATAAAATAAAATCTGAAATTATGGGGGAGAAAAAGAGAAAAGGCTACTTGGATTCTCAGAAATTATGCACCAAGTTCTAAACTCTACATTTTTTTGCCCTATCTGTTCTATCAGGTTTCCAAATCTCACTAATATAAACTATTGTGGTCCTACAATATCACATACCATAACCTTTCATAGCATATTTTCTATGCAGTTAATCAGCTCATAATATCCTTTGTAGAGGAATGTGCCTAGAAAATTCCAGGGCATGGCAAATGGACACATGTTACTATAAAACAGTTGCTTATAATTTAGCAATAGGCCAGCCACCCCTCCATTTTAACTGAATCCTTAATTTAATTTGTAAGCAGCATTGATTCCTTTCAAATTCTTTATAGACTGACAGCCCTGCCACAATAATACAGAACTCTTCTTCCTTCATTTACCTCCAAACAACCCCAACACAATAAAAATTTAGGTAAATATAATTATGTGCCAAATATTTCCATGTACAAAAACTAAATTAACAAGAGAATGTTCAATAGGACATATCCTATTTCAATCTTAGTGTAATGGGCTAAGTTGTGAGCCCTCAAAATTCATATTTAAAATCCTAACTTCCAGGACCTCATAGTGTGACTGTATTTGGAAACAGGATCTTTAGAGAGGTAATAAAGATTAAATGAGGTCATTAAGGTGGGTCCTAATCTAATGTGACTGATGTCCTCATAAGAAGAAAAATTTTGGTCATACAGACACATACAGAGGGAAGACACAGGGAGAACACGGCTATCTACAGACCAGGGAGTGAGGCCTCAGAAGAAACCATTCTTGCTTACATGATACTTTGATCTCTAACATTTAACCTCTAGAATGCGAGAAAATAAATTTCTGTTGTTGAAGCCACTCAAACTACGGTACTTTGTTACGGCATCACTAGCAAATTAATACAGTTAATATTCTCAATTTCTTTGGTAATTCTACATATTTCTGTATCATCTGAGACTTAAAATTGAAACAATTATTATAAAGTGGTATTATGCTATATGCTCAGTATTATGGTATTTAACATTTAATGATTTAAATTATCTATGGCTGTGTTTCTAATAAATAAACAAACAAACATTGGGTAAAAACAAACAACCTTAGTATACAACTAAGATAAAATCATTGAAATAGCATTCTATGACATATGACATATGACATATATGCCAATTAATATTCCGATAGATGGTAGAAATTTTCTAACTAAACACTGTTTAAAATACTTTGGACAAACTAAAATGTATGCTTTAGGATCTCTCAATTAAATTGCTTTTTCATCACCCCAAATCAGCAATTTGACTGCTTTCACTTTTTTGCTGACCTGCCTTAATTTAATTTTATTTTTTTAAAAGATTTTATTCATTTATTTATTTGAGAGAAAGAGTGAGAGAGAGAGCACGAGCAAGGGGAGGGGCAGAGGGAGAAGCAGACTCCACGCAGAGCAGGGAGCCTGCCACAGGGCTAGATCCCTGGGTCCTGGGATCATGACCTGAGCAGAAAGCAGATGCTTAACCAACTGAGCCTCTCAGGTACTCCGTGACCTGTCTTAATTTTAATTATCTGAAAACCTCCAGGAAGACTTGGGGTTACTTACATTTTTGTTCACCAATGCCAGTAAGAATAAAATGAGAATTTGATCCCAATTAGAGGCAGAGGATGTTCAGTGGATATTGCTGGGATTAACTTCTGAAATGGTCTTAGTACTTACTTCTCTAACACAGAGTCTAAAATTACTCTGAAAGATTGGTTTAGGTGAATTTTAGAACCTACAAGGGTTTATTGGGATATTTTATTATACAGTCTTCTCAAGCTTGGATCCAGTATAGTCTTCCCAGGCACACAGAAGAAAAACCTTCTGAAGTCCCCTAAAGCCTGCCTGAAAAAAATCTACAGTTGTATCTCTGAGCCTCATCTTTCTATCATATCTAATGCTCACCCTCTTTCCTCTCTCTTGACCAAAATGTACTACCAATCTGTTATTTGTTTTCCCATACTATCATTACAAAATGCATCAAGCAATTCCCTTTTCTAGCTCTTCCTTGTTTTACCCATTACCTTTGTAACTCTCTATGCCAGGTCTCTAAATTCCCAGTAAAAGAAACTCTTTCATGAGTTCCTATAGATTAAATTTTTCACTATATTTCTCTTCATTTCCCTCTGATGACCCAAATTCCCTAGTAAACTTTCAAGTAGTGATAGTTGATTTTCCCTTAAATCCTCACTTCAGTCTCAGGTAGCATAGTTCACATTGTTTTTAGATTGCTGGCTTCATCTACTAACCAAATGTCCTTTTTTTTTTTACAACCTTTCCTCATCATTGCCTCTCATTTAGTTTATTATAACCAAGTTTATCAATTATATCAAGTTCTTTCCTTCCTTTCCACTCTTATCTATTAATCACTTTATAGAGCCACATCAACATCCATTAAAAACATTGCTCTTGGGCAGCTGGGTGGCTCAGTCTGTTAAGTGACCTACTCTTGGTTTTGGCTCAGGTCATGACCTCAGGGTAATGAGATTGAGTCCCACATTGGGCTCTGCACCAGGCATGGAACCTGCTTAAGATTCTCTCTCTCTATCTTCTCCTGGCCCTCCCCCAACAGGTCTCATGCATGTGTGCTCTCTCTCTCTCAAAAAAAAAAAAAAAGAACATTGCTCTTGGCTCACAATTATCTTTTCTTTTCCAATTCTTCCAAGCAACTTCATGCCTTCCCCACAACCACACACCTCTTTATCTTCCTCTGCTCAGATTCACACTTAATTCCTACATTATCACCCTGTTTAAACTAAATACCATAAGCTTGGAAATTTCATTCTATGACTTTTAAACTAAATACCATACTGTTCAAACTAAATACCATAAGCTTGGAAATTTCATTCTATGACTAATACTATTCTGATAGTGTTTTTTTTTAAATATATGAGACATTAAGAGTGAATGTTGAGAAAGATGTTAAAATAGGTATTTCAGGGTAAAATATACATTTTTAAAAATCCCTGTTATTTAAATAAGCAAAAAAATTATTTTAGAGAATGCCTGATAGGAATTTTATGTCCAGATTCCAAATTTAGCCCATTCTAAAAAATCTACAAATTTTTTAGAAATGTAGTTTGTTTTTTGGAAAGTAACAGTTTGTGAACTCAGTTTATTTTCTTATTTTAATAGAATTATGTTATTATTTTTGTTAAGATTTTATTTACTTATTTGTCAGAGAGAGAGAGAGAGAGCACAAGCAGGGGGAGTGGCAGACAGAGGGAGAAGCAGGCTCCCTGCTGAGCAAGGAGCACAATGGGGACTCTATCCCAGGACCCTGGGATCATGACCTGAGCCGAAGGCAGGTGCTTAACCAACTGAGCCACCCAGGCATCCCGAATTATGTTATTTTTTTAAAAAATTAATCTTACCTTTAAATGGTCTGTGACAGATGCATTTATATCCTTGCTCATTCCATTATCCTCTTTTATTAATGCAAATGCCATTATTTTCACATGGCTTATAAGAACACACATCAAGTTCCTGGCAACATTTTCCAGAAAATGGAGGCTGGCAATGGCAGCTGTATGTCTTGCTCCAAACTTCAGTAAGACATTTACCGTGCCCAGAGCAAAATTCTGAACTCAGAGATTTCTGGCGGAACTGCTCTTTCACTGTCACATTTAGTCGTAGCCCCAGGTGACAAAGCGATGGACCACTTGCTGTTACTGTGATAAAATAATGTGTCCCAATCCTCAACCACCGAGAATTAACAGTATGCATTCCTTTTAGTTTGCAACCAAAAAGTAACTGATCTTCAGTTGTGGTGTTCTGCAGACAGTCAATGAATGATGCTTCAGAAACACTCATCAAATTTATTTCTGGAGACTGAAGAGATGGTTCAGAAGAAATTACAAGGATGTCTCCCAATTGAATTTGCAAAGGGCAAATCTGGGAAACAACTTGATTGCCTGAAGTATTCATTTTAGTATTTACATCCCCAAACCAGCAATCTCCATGGAAGTCCATGCAGATGTTTTCTGTTAGTGTCCAATTCACCACATATGATAATGGCTGTATATGCCATTCTTGCACAAATTGCCATTTACATGTTGTTTTTCCATTTTTAAATGTGCTATGAAGAACCACTAGGCTCAGAAGCATAATTGACTTGTTAATCATTTTGGGCAATCGTATTTTATAGTCATGAAAGTGTCATAAAGAATTGCTGCAAAATGGATTTTAGCATTGCTGAAAATTTCCAAGCAGAGATTTTGTTCAAGGATCCTGGGAACTGGCTTTTCTTCTAATCCCAAAATACAAATGGATTGGTGACAGTGGATTTTGATCAACAGTGGAGTTCACCTGGTTTAAATATCCCTTTAAACATAGAAATATACACTATTAGTGATGTTTTTCCTAAGTTACTTAAAGATATAGACAATTCTAAGCTGGTTTCTGTAAGGACTGTGCCGCCACCATCTAGGTAACTTGTTTGTGAAACAAGGCCAGAAAAAATGTGGTGAAGATATGCTGCATCTCATCCTTGTCTATAGAGTTATGTGCTTCTGAAATGTTTTGGTTTTGTTACATAATTAAACCAGCAATTTACTGCAGTATTTTGTATGTTCTCTTTACACCAAGCTTCAACAAAACTGAAATACAGGAATAATCAAGATCCTTCTTTTATGGGTGGCTTTAATTTTCTTCAGATATAAGTATTCCTCTTGATTAGGTTTAGAACACTTTAAAAACACCATCCATAAAATAAGAACAAAAATGATTTAAATATAATGTTCATGTAATATTTTCATATAAATATAAGCTATAATGTACCTGTTGGTGACAAATCATGTTCCTCTAATCCAGGAGGTGGGAACTCCCAGATATACAAGATATTCTAGAAAATTTTGTCACGTAAACGATTAAACTCAGAATGACACTTCACCCAACTTCTGCAGAAATGTGGGAGTATAGTAGGCAAAGAAGGAAAAGGAAGTGTAAAATGGAATAATGCAAGGATGATAAATAGAAGTTGTATGGTACTGACTTCTCTTTCATCACACACCACTGGTGTGTGTGGGGGGGTGGGTGGGTGGGATTAATTCTGTCTGGAAGGCATCATTACTCCCAGAGGCAAAACAAAACAAAACAAACAAAAAAACCACCAAAAACAAAACAACAAAACAAAACAAAACAAAACAAAAAAAACCAGAGATTTTTGAGATTTAATATTGACCCAATTAAAAAAAAAAAAAAGTAACTACAACTCATTGAGGGTTTTCTCAGTGTAAATCACTCCAGTACTTGATTAATAATAAAAACCATAAGAGTGCTTGGGTGGCTTAGTTGGTTAAGCCTCCAAGTCTTGATTTCCACTCAGGTCATGATCTCAGTTGTGAGATCAAGCCCTGAGTCCCTCTCAGCATGGGATTTGCTTGAGATTCTCTCTCGCCCTGTGTCTCTACCCTTCTCCCAACCTCTCCACTTATGCATGCACTCTTTCTCTCAAAATAAATAAATAAAATCTTTAAAAAAACCTGTAATCATCACAGTTTAAGGCCAAATGGGTTTTAATTCCCTTCAGACTCATATAGAGAAGAATATATTATATTAAATATGTTCATTTAAAGAAATTAATATAGAAGTATTAAATTAACACAGTAGTATTGAAGATTGAGTTAGACTATATAAGAATACACAAGCCATTCAATAAATGATAGTTTTTTGTTTTGTTATTGTCCAATTTCGCTCAGCAAGTAAGTGTCATGTCTTGGATTAAAATCCAGGTTTGTCAGATTCAAAATCCCACTGTTTTTAACTATACCTTGACTGTCAATTAAATATTGTTAAATGATCTATGTCATTATATGATGTAATTAATTTGTTAATTCATATAAAATATTTATGTTAAGTCTGATTTTTTTTGAGATTTATTTATTTTAGAGAGAGAGAGCACGGTGGGGGGGGCAGAAGGAGAGGGAGAGAAAAACTTAAGCAGACTCCATGCTGAGCACAGAGTGGAGGAGGGGTGTTGAGCTCAGGACCCTAGATCACAACCTGAACCAAAATCAAGAGTCAGACCCTTAAACAACTGTGCCACCCAGGTGTCCCAAGTCCAATTTCTTAATGACCATTCTAGATCATGTAGAAATTAAATTTGGGGATGCCTGGGTGGCACAGTTGGTTTAGGGTCTGACTCTTGGTTTTGACACAGGTCATGATCCCAGGGTCCTGGGATAGAGCCCCACATCTGACTCGCTGATCAGCGGGGAGCCTGCTTCTTCCTCTGCCACTCCCCCTGCTTGTGCTCTCTCTCTCTCTCTGTCAAATGGATAAATAAAATCTTTTAAAAAAAAGAAATTAAATTTGAGTTGTAAATTTCCTCTTTTAAAATTCAGTTGTAAGTATTATAAATCTATAAAATATAAATTCATATAAGTAATATATTACCTTAAAATATGCATATGGAAAAGGTAAAATTATAACTTTCCTAGAATTAAAAGTTATGAATGATCATGTTCATTTCAAATATGTTAGTCATAACTTCTGAATATAAATGAATAATCTTGCTAAGATTTAAGAATACTTTAAACAAATATATGTGATCCCGATCTATGTGCAAAGTAATATGCTAAGGAATTCATCAGTGACCAAGTGAAACAATATCAACGTGAAAAACTAAGAACTTAATGAAGGAAACAGAATTATTAGGCAAGCAACATCATTAATTATGAAAATAATAGTTTAGAGAACTATGAGAATATGTAGCAGGGACATTAATAGGACACAAGAGAAAGCTTGAACAGTAAAGTGAAATCACCTGGGAAAACTGTCAAGGGAAGAGTATTCTAGTAGAAAATATCTATCTAAAGATTTGAGATGAGCATGACATTGGATACTTCTGAATAAGTAAGAGAAGTTGAGCTTCTAAGTGTAGAGGAAAAATAAATCATGATAAAATATAAGCTCTTGATTTAGAGAGAGATTATATTAAGAAGGGGAAGGCATTATCAACAAGGGCTCACATTTTATCTGAGGGCAATGGAGAACCTCTTGGAACCTCTTGGTTTTATTTTATTTTATTTTATTTATTTTTATAAAATAAAACCTTAAAGTTTTATGTAGGGATTAGTAACAGCAAATTTTATTTTAATGACAGTTTATTGGAAGGGTGGGTGATGGCTTGGTGGACACAATTGGGGAGTCGAGACATTTGTGGAGTCAGTCGTACTAATCTAGAGAAACAACAGTGATGGCTTGATTAATACAGAGGCAGTAGAAATATAACAACACTGGTGGAATCCAGAAATATTGAAATAGTAGAATTATACTATTATATATAATAGTATACCTTATATAATTATAAGGTCTTTAAGGCTGCTGACCTAACTACGGAGAGGGAAAGAAATCCAGGAGGACCAGATACAGAAACAAGATGGCAAGGGGTAAGGATATGTCACAATCACTTAAACATACACCAAATTTGAAGTGTACTGGAGTGATACCTTTGTAGAAACATTCAGATTTCTGGTATATACAGATGAAAGCATAGGAGAGAAAACTGGGCTGGAGTTCTAAATCTGATTACATTAATCACATTTTTTAAAATATTTCAATATGTATGTGAAGTTGTTGGAAAATAGTTTTAAATGAAAAAGACTTGATCTTGTTTAAATCATGAGGAAAGTATACATAGGGAGATAATAAAGCAGTATGGAAGAAAATATATGTCAATGAATACAGTTCAAGTAGGAGAAAAGAAAGAAGTTTATTGTAGATTATTAAGGTTGTGACTGTGGTGGAAGAAATCTGAGGATTTTACCTTGTGGGATCTTCTATTTTCTTTGTAAAATAGGGGACAATTAGGGAAATGGTGAGTTTGAAAGAAAGACAAGAATGGACAAGACTTGAAGTGAACAGTGAGGAAAATGTGAGAGAATGTTCATTAGGAAGAAATAGAAGGATCACTAGGCAATATTGAAATACTTTTGTAGCTGCAAATCACAAATTTATAGCAGTATAAATCTGCACAGGTGCATTATTTCCCCAGTAGCCTAGTTGAAAAATATAAAATAAAAAATTAAGTAGTAAATGGGTTTAAACAAACACAGTCACCAATTTATTTCCACACTGAAATGCTCAGAAACAAATTTCATTTGCATTGAAGCAGAATTAGGTCTGTGTGACATTTTTATACTAGTTGCAGATGTGAGCTCGCATTACTGCATGGCTAATCCCGTGCTTCTCAGAATTCTCTGGGTCCCTAATTATTGTGCATTTATATTTTGTAAGAGAAAATCACTTGATAGTTGCATTTCTGTCTCCAGAAAATTTAAATAAATAAAAATAGAAGCTAAAAAAATCTCTATGAGGTCAATTTGCTTCTATATATGTTGAATACAAAATACTTTGGATTTTATTAGGATAATGATTAATATAAACATCACATATGGATAAATTTAAATAAGGAGCTATAATTTAGACTCAAAAGGCAATGGTATGGACGCAGTTTTTCACTTATAAAGACACTGTTAAAAATCTGTCCAAAGTAGCAAGTCAAAGGACATTCTGTTCACTTCTAAACACACACACACACACACATGCATGCACACATATATTTTCACATGTGTTTAAGATTTGAAATCAGGAATCATGATCATTCCATGTGATATTGTCACCTTTTAAATTCATGATTCAAGAAGTCTAGAAATCCAGGGACTATGATGGAGCCATTCATAACATAATTACAACCATAATATTACTTTGCAGCAATGCTACCGGGATACTATTTCACAGGAAAATCTACTGAGCTGTACTACTTTTGTAGTCCAGTTACTTTAAATATAAAGCTCAACATATTCAATAGTTAATAAAACATAGGTAACTTTTCTTCCATTCACATTTAGAAATCATCTTAAATGACCTCCTTTAAAAAATAAGGAAAGAGATTCAAACAAATCCATTTTATATAAACAAAGAACAATCTGAATATAATGTGCTTATTTGCATTGTGCTCAATACATAATATCATGAACTGTGTAAACTTTAATGAATTCCACAAAACAGTGATCCTTTTCATTTTTACCCCATCATGAGTATGGTTTCCAAAATAAAGAGCTTTATTTTTATAAATTAAATATTATAACTGATGAAACATACGCAAATTGAAAATTAGGAACATAGGAGATAGAATGAACAGATATAAAAATTCTAATGTTTTGTTCCTGACATCTAGAGAGTGACACAGCACATTTTGGACACCACATACTGGACTGAAATTGTGGAAGGAGGGCAAAATATATGTTTTAGAAAGGTCAATATAACTATCAGCATCATGGAAGATGAAAATTCTAGCAGGGAGTCCAGAAAAGGGGAAAATGGTAAATTTTAAAATTAAATCTGAGGGAAAATCAATGGAGAAGAGATAACCAATTTAGGAAGAAGAATATTCAGGACATGATTTCCAAGAGGACATGAAATTAAGCAAAGGGATTTAGGTGAGAAATGACAGATCCTGAAGAACAGTGATGTTCAAAGTGACAGAAGATATTTCAAAATAACTGCATTTTGTTAAGGAAAACAAAGGAGGGAAAGGTTTCAAGAATTTTTAGAGTTAGTACTTATTTAAATTAGGAAGTGATTTTACTAAATTTGATCATTAAGATGCAGTTTAATTGATGTGATAGGAACAGAAAGATTAGAGTGAGATGGTGGGTTTACAGGAGTAAGAAAAATCCAATGGTGAAAACTCCTTGGGGGAAAAGAAAGTATATGAAAGAAAGAAGAGTGAATAAAGAAGTCAAAGAACCAAAGGGGAGTTAAAAATCTCATTTTAGACTTCAGTTCCTAAAAAAAGCTTTGTTTGGACTCAAAACTTTATGTTGGGTACCCCTTCACATGTGTCTTCATATTGTGATATGTATTCATCAAGTACCTATTCACAGGAAATAGTGTGCAAAAATGCATTTTCATTCTATTCCCTAAAAATCATTTTACTTCTATCCCTCACCTTTATATTATTTTAAACTAAAGAAAGTCAAGAATGCAATAAATATCAGGAATGTGTAGGGGTCGGTGATGTTAGAAGGTGGAACGAGCCATAAGACCGTGCATCTCAAGGATGAATTTAGGAATGAAGAATGATAAAGGATTAGGTTTGGGGATGAAGTAAGGTCAGAACTTTTTTCCTGCTCATTTTCATTTAGGTATAAATGTATAATTTTATGAAACTATTTTTATCATGCTGAAATGGCCAGGAATTAAATTCTCTGTCATTATTTTAAAACTATTTTCCTTTTTATTCCACATGCTCAAAGAATACGTTTCAGCATTTGTAAGTGGTTATTACTGAAGAGTACTTATAAGAAATAGAGTTTGTCTTCTGTGAATTAAAATAGGTTTTCTCTAAGTAACCTAGACTAAAGGATTTTTTTTTTAAGATTTTATTTATTTATTTGAGAGAGAGAGAATGAGAGACAGAGAGCATGAGAGGGAGGATGGTCAGAGGGAGAAGCAGACTCCCTGCCGAGCAGGGAGCCCGATGCGGGACTCGATCCCAGGACTCCAGGATCATGACCTGAGCCGAAGGCAGTCACTTAACCAACTGAGCCACCCAGGCGCCCCGACTAGAAGTATTTTTCAATAGCCTCACCATGTCTGTGTGTGTGCCTGTGTGTGTGTAGCTTTCAATACAACCTAAGTAATCAGAACATAATGGTATCACTATTTTATTCTCGTTTTGTAGATGATTAAAACAAAAATTTAAATGATCACATCAAGGTTCATTATTTACCTCATTCAAGATCATAAGTCCTATCTCATGGCTAAGATCATATATTTTGCTAGAATGCTTTCTAGTTCAATGAAGAAAAAATACATTTCAGGGGACCATCTAAATTATACTTGTCATAATCTACTTAGTGTATAACATCAGTATCCAGAGTGGTAATGGAAATGGAAAGAAATGTGTTGTAACTCAAGTGAAGAATGAATGATGTTTGGTAACTAACTTAATATATAATATAAAGGAGTTATCACTTTAACGATGATCATTTTAATTAGTATTATGAATTCTGTATTAACTTTGCTATATCTTGTAGTTAAATTGTATCAAAACATTTCATTTCATATATGATATTGTGAAAGGTACAGATTGTTGTTGACACATCAGAATATATTCTAATGAATCAGAAGCTATCTAGTAATACTCCAAGTTTTTAAAATATTCTCAGCAAGATTATCATTATCTAGAAATTAAAAATATTAATGTTAAGCAGAAAATGGTGATAATAATAGCATCCTACCTTCACCAATGTGATTATTTGCTTTTAGGAAACAGAAATGGTTTTATAAAATCAAAATTTGGATAAATCATGCCTTATTATTTTTTAAAATATTTTATTTATTTATCTGAGAAAGAGAGAGAGAGAGAGAGCACAAGCTGGCAGAGCTGCAGGCAGAAGCAGGCTCCCCACTGAGCAGAGAGCTGGACGTGGCACTAGATCCCAAGGTCCTGGGATCATGACCTGAGCCAAAGGCACATGCTTAACCAACTGAGCCACTCCCACAACCCAGATCATGCTTTATTTTAGACTTCCTTTCTCACCTTATTTAATTCAGAATATTATTTTATAGATTCAATCTCTTTTCCTTTTTCAAATTAGGTGAAACTTCCTTTCCATTGTCTATACATTTGAGCTTCCATAAAAATTTTTAAAGAAATGCTTTTTGTTGTTTTAAAATAGTCACCTTTTTTATTGAAATTTACATGATTAAAATATATGAAAATCCAGGGGCCCCTGGGTGGCTCAGTCGTTAAGCGTCTGCCTTCAGCTCAGGTCATGATCCCGGGGTCCAGGGATCGAGCCCCACATCAGGCTCCCTGCTCCGCGGGAAGCCTGCTTCTCCCTCTCCCACATCCCCTGCTTGTGTTCCCTCTCTCGCTGTGTCTCTCTCTATAAAATACATGAAAACCCAGACGCTATATGTAGCTCATAGTCAAAACACGTTTTGAGAGCTGAAACTATTTTTCCCCTTTTAGGTATCAATCCTTGCTTTCTAAAATTTATTCCTTGAAAATGTTAAATACCATAGAAGTGGTAGACTTCCCTACATCTTTTAGTATGTGCTAGAGTTATAATTATCCCTTGCTGAGGTCTTGGATAAACGATTTTTATGTATCCTGGTATCCTGTTGGAGGCCCACATTCTTTGAGGAACTAAATGTCAAAACAAGGAAATAGTAGCTGTAGTGGACATGACTGACCTGGAAACGGCCCTACCATTAGGTTGTAATACTGTTTGTAATATTCCCACCTTCTATGTTAAAATAAAACTTGTAAATAAAAGTTTTTGAAAGACAAACCAGAACTACAGAATTTAGGATATTTACTCTTAACTAACAAAGTGGTTCTATTTACAATATAATTTACTTGAAAAAAAAGTCATAGAGCTAAAACAAGATGATTCATATTTCTAAATGGTTTAAGGAAATTAAAGGAAAGGTAAAGTCCAGTCAAGAAAGAGGAAAATTAGAAGCCATAATGAAGGTGCTTGAAAAAAGGAACCCTAAACTGAAAAGATATTATGAAAGTGGGGCACCTGGGTGGCTCAGTTGGTTAAGCGACTGCCTTCGGCTCAGGTCATGATCCTGGAGTCCCTGGATCGAGTCCCGCATCAGGCTCCCTGCTCGGCGGGGAGTCTGCTTCTCCCTCTGCCCCTCCCCCCCTCATGTGCTCTCTCTCTCATTCTCTCTCTCAAATAAATAAATAAAATCTTTAAAAATAAAAAAAGATATTGTGAAAGTGAAAAAGAATTAAAAGACAGACATAGAAAAGATAAAATAATTCAGACAGCAAACTATTATGTGACCCTAACATATACAAGAAAAAGTGCTCTCTATTAAAAGTAACAAACATGTAGAATATTTTCCTGAACATGTTAAAATTTATTAATCCTTATTAAGATTTTGTTTTATTATTACTAAAGTTTAAAAAAGAATAATTTAAGTCATTAAAATATTTCATGAGGATATTATGAAGTAAACACAGCCCTCAACTCTAAAAACTATTACTTGTTCTATCCAACTCCCGGTAGAATGTACAATCAATTCTTTAATCTATTTTTTCAAGAAATTACTTCTATGATACCAAATTATATATAAATATTTCATATATTTTATATTTTATACATGTTATATATATTTTATACTTATATTTTTCATTTTATCTAACTTATCAAATATTGCGGCATAAACTTGTTTGCTTTATAATCCTCTTAATGTTCATAAGAATAATAATGATGACCTCTATTTTATCTGTAATGTTACTAATTTGTGTCTTCTCTCTTTTTCCCTTGGCTGGTGTCTACCAATTATATTGGCCTTTCAAAGAATGAATTTCTGCTTTCGATTTTTTTTAATGTTTTCTTATTTTTAATTGTATTGATGTCTGCTTTAATTTTTACTATTTTTCTTATGTTCACTTAGGTTAAATTTGTTCTTCTTTATCAAATATCTTAAGGTGGAAACTTACTGATTATAGATCTTTCTTATTTTTCTAATATATGAATTTGATGTTATACATTTTCCTCTGTGCACTGCTTTTGATGCATCTCACCACGTCTGATAAGCTGCATTTTCATTTTCGTTTCGTTCAAAATATTTTCAATTTTTCTTGAGACTTCTTTGACCAATGTGTTTGTTAAAAGTGAATTGCTAAATTTATAAATATTTGCACATTTTTCAGCTTTCTGGTATTGAATTCTAGTTCTATTCTATTGTGGCCCGAGAATATACTTTGTACAATTTCATTCCTTAAAATTTGTTTAGGTGTGTTTTAAAACCTAGAATGTGATCTATCTTGCTGAACTCTCCATGTGTACTCAAGAAGAATGTGCCTTCTCCTATTGTTGGATGAGATATTCTGTAAATGCCAATTAGATCAAGTTTATTGATAGTTTTGAAGTGGTCAGCCATAACTTTATTAGATTTTTGCATGTTTGAGTTATGGATTACTGACAGGAGTTGTTTTCTCTTTCTCCTGTCAGTTCTATCAGCTATTGCCTAAAATATTTGAAACACTTATTAGGCACATGAAAGACTGTTACGTCTTCTTGGAGAATTGACCCCTATGTTATTATCTAGCATACCTCATTATCTCCATAATTTCCCTTGTTATAAAGACTGCTTTATCTGTAATTAATCTAGCTACTCCAGCTTTCTTTTGATTTGTAGTAATGCGGTATATCTCTACCCATCACTTTACTTTAACCTATCTGAGTCTTTATATTTAAATGAGTTTCTTGTAGACAACATATGAACAAGTCTTGTTTTGTGTTTCTCCATTCTAGTAAGCTCTGTCTTTTTTGTCACTGTATTACATTCATTGCCAGAGGACTCTTTTTCTGTATGCTCTGATTTTGAGTATTAATATAATTATTTTTATCTCATTTTTTAGAACATAAATTATACTTCTTATAATACATTTTTATTGCTTGCCCTAGAGTTTATTGCTTGCCGTAAAGTTTATATTTTTAGCTAATCAATGCCATCTTTAAAAAAAGGTATTCTTTTTATGTGTAGCACCCGCACCTTCTGTGAGAATATACTCCATTTCTCCCTCTGTCCCTTGTGATAATGTTGTCATTCATTATCCATATGTTGTTAATTACCCCATACAGTGCTACTATTATTGCTTTGAATGTTATTCTTAAATCAATTAAAAATAAGAAAAAATAAGAGACTGCATTTTACCTTTATTTATTCCTTCTCTGATTCTCTTCCTTTCTTTGTGGATCTGAGTTTCTGACCTGTATCATTTCACTCTCCTTAACAAACTTCTTTTTAGCATTTTTTGAATGATGCATTTGTCTGCAATGAATTTCCCCAGTTTTTGTTGGTCTGAGAAAGTCTTTATCTTTCACTCTTCAAGTATAATTTTATTTAGTATAGAATTCTAGGTTAGCAAGACTATTCTTTTTCTTTTTTAAATTTTTATTCCTAGGTATCTTCTTATTTTTGGTGTAATTGTAAATGGGATCATTTTCTTAATTTCTCTTTCTGTTGCTTCATTATTAATATATAAAAATGTCCTGGATTTCTGTTCATTAATTTTGTATTCTGTGACTACTGAATTTTTATATCAGTTCTAGCAGTTTTGGGGTAGAGTCTTTTGGGTTTTCTACATAGAGTATCATGTTATCTGCAAATAGTGAAAATTTTACTTCTTCCTTGCTGATTTGGATGACTTTTATTTATTTTGTTGTTGTTGTCTGCTTGCTGAGGGTAGGACTCCCAGCACTTTGTTAAATAACAATGGTGAGAGTGGACATCCCCATCTTGTTCCTGACCATAGAGGAAAAGCTCTCAGTTTTTCCTCATTGAGGATGATACTAGCTGTGGGTATTTCATATATGGCCTTTATGATGTTGAGGTACGTTCCCTCTATCCCTACTTTGTTGATGATTCATGAATGAATGCTATACTTCGTCAAATGTTTTTTTTTTTTTTTCTGCATCTGTTGAGAGGATCATATGGTTTTTATCCTTTCTTTTATTAATGTGGTGGATCACATTGATTGACTTGTGAGTATTGAAACACCCTTGCAGCCCAGGAATAAATCCCACTTGATCATGGTGAATAATTCTTTTAATGTACTATTGAATTTGATTTGCTAGTATCTTGTTGAGAATTTTTGCATCAGAAATACTGACCTGCAATTCTCCTTTTTAGTGGGGTCTTTGTCTGGTTTTAAAATCAATGTATGCTGGTCTCATAGAATGAGTTTGGCAGTTTTCCTCCCATTTCTATTTTTTGGAACAGTTGAGAAGAATAGGTACTAACTCTTTTAATATCTGGTAGAATTCTCTTGGGGAGCTATCTGGCCCTGGACTTTGGTTTGTTTGGGTATTTTTTTGATTATTTATTCAATTTCTTTGCTGGTTGGATCTGTTCAAATTTTCTATTTCTTCTTGTGTCAGTTTTGGTAGTTTATATGTTTCTAGGAATTTATTCATTTCTTCCAGTTTCCTCAACTTGTTGGCATATAGTTTATAGTTTTTCATCATATTCTATTATAATTGTTTGTATTTCTATGGTTTTGGTTGTGATCTCTCTTCTTTCATTGGTGATTTTATTTATTTGGGTCCTAATACTTCTTTTTGATAAGTCTGGCTAGGGATTAATCAATTTAATTATTTTTTTCAGAAAACCAGCTCCTGGTTTCATTGATCTGTTCTACTGGGTTTTTCGTTTCTATATCACTTATTTCTACTCTAATCTTTATTATTTCCCTTCTTTTCCTGGCTTTAGGCTTTATTTGCAGTTTTTTTTTTTTTTCAAGCACCTTTAGGTTTAAGGTTAGGTTGTGTATTTGAGACCTTCCTGCTGGGTAAGGAAGGCCCAGTATTGGTATACACTTCCTTCTTAGGACCACTTTTGCTGCATCCCAAAGGTTTTGGACTGTCACATTTTCATTTTTATTTGTTTCAATGTATTTTTTTAAATTTCTTCCTTAATTTCCTGGTTAACCCATTCGTTCTTGAGTAGGATGTTCTTTAATCTTGATGTATTAGTGGCTTTTCCAATTTTTTTTCTTCTGGTTGACTTCAAATTTCATAGCCTTGTGGTCTGAAAATATGCATGGTATGATCTCGATCTTTTTGTACTTGTTGAGGGTGGATTTATGACCCAGTATGTGATCTATTCTGGAGAATGTTCCATGTGCACCTGAAAAGAATGTGTGCTCTGCTGCTGCTTTAGGATGAAATGTTCTAAATAGATCTGTTAAGTCCATCTGGTCCAGTATGTCATTCAAAGCCATTGTTTCCTTTTGGATCTTCTACTTAGATGACCTGTCCATTGCTATGAGTGGGGTGTTAAATTTCCCTACTATTATTGCATTATTATTAATGAGTTTATGTAAAGCTAAAGCTTTACAGCCCTATTTGATCAGCATACTTGGTGCATGCGGGGGGTTTGTGCTGGTCTTCTGGGGAAGGGGCTCACTGCTGCTCTGACTCTCAGGCAACTCGCCCTAGTAAAGAAGCACATGCAGAGCACAAGGTGGCAAGGCTTGGTGTAATCAGCTCAGGCATCCACTGTGGGCACTCTGCTGCTTCCTAAAGTCAATCTGTGCTGATGGGTGGGGGTAAAAATGGTGTCAGCTTGCTCCCTCCTCCGTGGAGAGTGGAGTTCATGCCCACCATTGTTTGTTATTAACTGTTTTATATATTTGGGTGCTTTCACATCGGGGGCATAAATATTTACAATCGTTAGATCTTCTTGTTGGATAGACCCTTTATTATGTTATAGTGCCTTTCTTTATCTCTTGTTACAGTCTTTGGTTTAAAATCTAGTTTGTCTGATATTATAATGGCTACTCCAGCTTTCTTTTGATGTCCATTACCATAACAAATAATTCTCCATCCGCTCACTTTCACTCTGTTGGTGTCTTTAGGTCTAAAGTGAGTTTCTTGTAGGCAACATAAAAATGGGTCTTTTTTTTTTTTTATCCATTCTAATACCCTATGACTTTTGATTGGAGCTTTTAGTTAATTTACATTGAGTGATTATTCATAGATAAGAAGTTAATGTCATAGTATTAGCTGTAAAGATGTTGTTTCTATAGATATTTTCTGTTCCTTTCTAGTCTTCTTTGCTTTTCATTTTTCTTTCCCATTCAAAGAGTCCCTTTTAATATTTCTTGCACGACTGGTTTAGTAGTCACAAACTACTTTAGTTTTTGTTTGTCTGGGAAACTATCTCTCCTTCTATTCTGAATGACAGCCTAGCTGGATAAAGTATCCTTAGTTGCATAAATATTCCCATTCAGCACATTGAATATATTATACCACTTTCTTCTGGCCTGCCAAGTTTATGTGGATAAGTCTGCTGCTAATTTTATTGGTCTTCCCTTGTAAGTTAAGGATTTCTTTTCCCTTGTTGCCTTTAAGATTTTTTCCTTATCTCTGTATTTTGCAAATTTTACTACAATATGTCTTGGTGTTTCCCTGCTTTTGTTGATTTTGGTGGGAGTTCTCTGTACCTCTTGGATTTGGATGTCTGTTTTCCTCCCCAAATTAGGGAAATTTTCAGCTATAATTTTCTCAAATAAACCTTGTAACTCCTTTTCCCTCTCTTATTCTTCTGGGACTCCTATGATATAAATGTTATTACACTTTATGAAGTCACTGAGTTCTATACGTCTAATTTTGTGATCCAGTATTTTTCTTTCCCTCTTCTTTTCAGCTTAATTTTTTCCCATAATTTTATCTTCTATATCATTTATTTGTTCCTCTGATTCTTCCATCCTTATGGTCATTACATCCAGTCAGTTTAGCATCTTGGTTATAACACTTTATTTCAGCCTGACTAGTTTTTAGGTCTTTAATCTCTGCAGTAAGGGACTCCCTGGTGTCTTCTATCCTTTTCTCAAACCCAGCTAGTATTCCTATGATTGTTGTTTTAAATTCTTGTTCAGGCATATTACTTATATCTATTTCAATTAGATCTCTGGCCATGACCTTTTCTTGTTCTTTCTTTTGGGATGAATTCTTCCATCTTGGCATTTTTATCTTGGTCTCTGCCTTCCATTTGTTAGGAAAGCATGTCATGTTTCCTGCTTCTGAGAGTAATAGCTATATTAAGAAGAGGTCATATAGTGTCCAGGGCCTGGCGCTTCAGGAAGTGTTTCTGGTGTATGCTGTGTGCACTCTGATGTATTTTGGCTATTTTTTCCCTCCAGTCAGTCTTCTGCAGAGTTTCTCCTTGCCTGTGGTGGGGAGTGTTTGGACCTTGTCCATTGTGTGGTGAGTTTTTCACTAGGTGTGTTTTGGTTGGCTTGTTAAAAGAAGCTAGATCCTGTTTCCACTAGAGCTAAAGCTTTATAGCCCTATTTGATCAGCATACTTGGTGCATGTGGGGGGTTTGTGCTGGTCTTCTGGGGAAGGGGCCCACTGCTGCTCTGACTCTCAGGCAACTCGCCCTAGTAAAGAAGCACATGCAGAGCACAAGGTGGCAAGGCTTGGTGTGATCAGCTCAGGCATCCACTGTGGGCACTCTGCTGCTTCCTAAAGTCAATCTGTGCTGATGGGTGGGGGTAAAAGTGGTGTCAGCTTGCTCCCTCCTCCGTGGAGAGTGGAGTTCATGCCCACCATTGTTCAAGAAGCCCTCACAGAAGAGCAAGCCCTCATGTGTCCCAGGCAACCGTTAGATCCTTGCCTTTACCCTGTCTGTGTCCAAGCCATCTGCCCACCTGGTGGCACAGTGCTCTTGTGTTTTACCTCCAATGTGCTGGCTGGTTTTCAAAACTCCAAATTTTAGGGACTCAGTGCAGCATGGACCCATGCTGATCCTCTGGGGGAAAGTCTTGCCAGGCTGTTGCTGGAGCAGGTTTGTCCCAGAAGGGCAGTTTCAGGAGCACACAGGGGCTTGAAGTTTATGGTGAAGCACATCAAAAAGCCCACCTCCAGGTTAGCTGTCCTCAGCAGCTGCATCTGCTCCTATGCTAATGAGCAGGGCAGCAAAATGGCACGCACTGGCCTTTTGTCCCTGGAGAGGTAGTGCCACCTCTCCCAAATGCACTCCAAGAAGGGAAACTGTCTCTCTCAGAGCAATCCTGGGGATCCTCAGACCACACTGTCTTTTCCCAGGCTTCTGCCCTCCTTCTTCATAGGAGTACCACTACACCTGTCAGCTCCTTCAGGTGATGGCATGGACTTCTAAACCTTCAGTCTTTGAACACCACTGCTTATAAAAACTTGCAATAATCAATCCCTCTCATTTTCCCAGTCAATGGTTTTGGGGAAGTGTTTTTTCTTGCAGAATCCTTTGTATGCTGTTCAGTCTCTCTCTTTCTCTCCTCTCTTTGTGATCAGAATTCCCTCCCCTCTGCAGCACCTGCAGTTCTTCTCTCCCCCAAATCACATCTCCTTACCTCCTTCCTTCCATGATGTGGCCTCTTTTCTCCTTCTATTTTTGAAGCTTGTTCTCTCAGTCCTCAGATTTCTTGGGTGTTCAAAATGATTTAATATTTATCTAGCTGTGTTCAAGGGATGAGGCAAGCATAGGGTCCTTCTACTACCCCACCATTTTAACTGCTGCAGGATTTTTCTTTTAAATCTTTATATCACTGTGTCTCTTCTTGTTTGCATAGTTTCTGTTAAGAAACTAATTTTTATCATTGTTCACCTTGTGAGGTGATTTTTTCCCTCTTTACTTCATTCAAGATTCTCCTTGTCATTTTCTGCAGTTTGAATATGACAATGCCAAGAGGTTTTCTTTGTTTGTTTGTTTTTCTGTATTTATTTTGCTTAGTGTTCTCTGAGATCCCTGGATCTTTTTTGTTGTCTGTTATTAATTTTGGAAAGTTCTCAGCCATTATTTCCTCAAATATTTCTTCAGTCTTAGTCTCTCTTTCTTCACCTTCTGATGTTCCAAAACACGTTACACTTTTAAAATGATCCTACACTTCCTTGATATGCTGCTTTTCTCCCTATCATGTTCCTCTTTCAGTTTTAATATGGGAAGTTTCTATTGCTATATTTTCAGGCTCACTGATCTTTCCTCAGTTTTTCAGCTGTGTCCAGTCTACTAAGGAATCCATCAAAGTCCTCTTTATTTCTGTTAGTGTTTTGTGTTGTTTTGTTTTGTAATTTCTAGCATTTCTTTTTGATTCTTTCTTAGAGTTTCCATTTCTCTGTTCACATTACCCATATGTTCTTGCATTATTTCTTTCTTTTCCATTAAAGCTTTTAACATATTATTCATAGCTATTTTAAATTATCTGTATAATTTTAACATCTGTGTCATATCAGAGTTTGGATCTGATGCTTGCTTTGTCTCTTCAGACTGTGTTTTTTTTCTTGCCTTTTGGAAGGCCTTGCAATTTTCGTCGAAACCCAAACATATTGTTATTGGATAATAAGAACTGACATAAATGGGCCTTCAGTGTGACAGTCTTCATATATCTGACTAGCACTTGGGCTTTATTTAGTGTTTGATAAACCTATATGTGTCAATAGCTTCAAATTCCTTTAGTGACTTTTTGTCTTCTCTCTTGACTTTGGACTTTTGTAAGTACTCCTTACAGAGAACATCTGATTCTTGCAGCTATTCCAGATGTAACCTGGTCTTTATACTGAAGGCCTGTTGGTTTGGTGTTAGTGTGTAAGGGACGGCAAGCATTCTATAATCTTCAAGTTAAATCTCAATATTTTATTGAGTCTGTGACTTAATCTTTAGCCTTGACAAATGATTCTCCTTATATAACTTGCCCCTCTTAAGTGAGAAAGGAAAGCTAGAGGGGGCTGGAATGTGAGGGATGTCTTTATCCATAGCTGTGAAACAAGACTATGGTAAAACTTTCCGCCTGGAAATTAGGCTTTGGCCATAAAGAAGGTTTGGGTTTATTTCAAAAGGATTACTCTTCCCCTCCTATTACCTGGGTCTCAAGGGATCATTCTCAGATATTTATAGTAAGAACTTGGTAGATATGTTGAAGGTAAAACCCATGAAATTGTGGGGGCCTACCTAAGGCTGTGGCTTCCAGGAGTTTCTTCTCATACTAGTCCACACTTAGCCTTTAGCAATTCATTAAAATTGCCATTTAAAATTCCTATCAGTGTATGCTTCCAGTGGCTGGGGCTATAAGTTAGAGGATTCTGTTATGACTCTCCTTATTTACCCATCTCTCCAGATTTCAGGGTGGCAGTTTCCACTGCAACCTGTTTATTGATAGGTCCAAAAAAGTCATTGATCTTCATTTTGCTCAGCTTTACTTTATATGTCAGGGCTATAACCTGAAGTCTACATTGAATTTTACTGCTTTTTTTTTTTTTTTACACTGAATTTTCAGATATGCTAGTGATTATCTACCATCTAAGGAAAGGGTTTTGTATACTTCCAACATTATATGGATATAGCACAATTTGGTTATCCATTCAGCTGTTGATGAGCATTGGTGTTGTTTCCAGGTACTGTCTATTACAAATAAAGCTACATTAAACATAAAAGTACAAGTCTTTGTGTGGAAATACATTTTTATTGATCATATCTGAATACCTAGGAGTGAAATGGATGATTCATATAGTTGGTGCCTGTTTAACTTCTTAAGAAACTCCCAAATGTTTTCCAAAATTGTTTTACCATCATACCTTTTCATCAGCAGTTTTTGAGGTTCCAGTTACTGCAAACCATCTCCAACATTTGGTATGATAAGTCTTTAATTTTAGTAGTTCTAACACATATCTCATTATGGTTTAATGTAATTACTAATGATTTTGAGCATCTCTTTCAGGCTTATTTGCCATCTGCATATATTATTTAAAGTATTTGTTTAACTTTTTTGCTTACTCTTAATAGGGCTGTTTGTTTGTTTATAATTGAATTTTGAGAATGGTTTACATTCTTGACATACAAATCCTCTGCCAGATATATGATGTGCAAGTATTTTCTCTCAGTCTGTAGCTTAAATTTTCATTCTCTCAAGAGTATCTTTTATAAAACAGATCTTAGTTTGATGATGCCCGAATTATCAATTTTACTCAAAGCTCTGTAACTAAATATAAAACCCCTAACAATATGGTGAAATACAACAAGTAATCATTTTGGTTTTGTTTTTATTTTTGTTTTTTTTTGCTTGTTTACTTCCCCCCCGTAGACTTCCATCTTCAATCTCTGCAATCTGGACTGACTTCTTTCCAGATGGACACCCAACTGTCTTGCTGGAACTTCCTACACATATCATCCTGCCTATTCCTTTTGCCTCACTTCTCAGTTGGATCCTTGTTTCCTGGACCACACATATTAGTTCTCTATATGAGTCCTCCTTTTGGTGGAGATCATTTTCCAATAGGCCTCTCATCAAGAGTGAATGGAAGACACAGTTTAAAACCTCAAATATCAGAAAATATAATTGGAGCCACCCCTAAAAATATCTAAGTATAAGTGGCATCCTATTAGATTCACCTTTCTTCTTCTTTTTTGTTTTTGACTGAGTGTAGAGTGCTGGATTGAAGATAATTTTCCTTAAGGAAAGGCATTACTTCATTTCCTTCTTTTTTTAATGAAAAGTACAATAAAATTCTTATTTTTCATCCTTTGTATATGCCATTTCTCTTGGTTTTTCTCTCACAAACCTTTATCTCTGATGTCCTAAAATTTTCATGATTAAGACTTGAATGTCATCTGTCATTCATTTAGGTGTATCAAAATAAGGTGTGTGTGTGTGTGTGTGTGTGTGTGTGTATTGTTAGTGTTGTTAATTTAGAAACCTTTGTCCTTTAACTGTAAAATAGTATTCCTCAAGGCAATTATTTTACTTAGTGGTTTCTTTATTCTACTGAGAAGTATGGTGCAAACAATATTTGATGACATCCATGATATTCTGCATTTGCTAGTTGTTCTTTTTGAGGCTGAACTTCAGAATATTCTTTATACTTAAAATACTTTAATGCTTTTATTTGTAAATAAGAGACACTTTCTTACCAATTCCTTGAGGATATGTTTTTAACTTCTTACCTAAAGATTACAATTGCATTCTGGCAGTCATGCATAGAAATTGACAAACAGTAACAAAACTATGCTTCTTTTGTTTTTATTTTTATTTTTGCAAGAAAAATACATTATGCATGACATTACTTAAAAGAGCTGTAAGAAAATAACACACCTGCTTGTTTTCCTACTAATGGTATATGTTATTTTTATCTACTAGAGAAACATTTTCCTCTAACTACCATGTAGATAATTCTATTTTAAACCAGAGAAAACTATTAACTAAAATTATTAATATCTTAATGCATGCTTATTGCATGTGTGTGTGTGATAGTTGCAGTTGTGCTATATATAAGAATAATTTAATAATTTGATAAGATAAAACTGACCAGTGCTCCTTACAAATAGGGGTACTCTGGTGGGATGGAAAGAATATTACTCTTAAGAGTACAGAAAATCAGACTTAAATCTTCATCATTCTATGACCTAGAATTAACAACTTAAACTTCTCCATGTGCTTTATCGTACAATTTCTTAGCCAAACTTCTTATATTTTGCTATGCACTGAGGAAACCATATGCCCTAAACTAGATTAGCCAAATTATTTTTAATTGTTATTTCAGTCTTCCCAGGTATTATTTTTTTCCGATTTAAAAATGAGTAAAATTGGTCTCAGAAAGATCAAATAACTCATCTAAGATCATATAGTTTGTAGGTGATAACCTGAGGATCCAAAACCACTCTCATACACCGGTTACCACTATTTTTGTGAAATTTCTCCTTAACGTCCCCTGGCACCCTTAGACATTACTACCTATAGTTATCCATTATGCCTTACAGATACATTTACAGATACAAATATGAGGAAAAAATTATATTGCAAAGTAATTTTAATTGTAGAAATCTATTCAATATTCTAAAACTCTCTTGGAAGATATATGCATATAATACATCCCCTAACACATACATATTAAGGCTGAAACGTATTTCCAGAATGATGACTACAGGAAAAGAAGGAAGAAGAAAAAAAAAAGAAGAAAGGAAGGAAAGAAAGAAAGGGGGAGGAAAAAGAAAGGGAAATTAAAAAGTTCAAGGTATAAGGATGCTGGAGCCATTAAATAAAGTGATATATTGGGGCACCTGGGTGGCTCAATTGGTTAAGTGGCTGCTCTCTGCTCATGTCATGATCTCCAGGACCCGGGATTGAACCCCGCATCAGGCTTCCTGCTCGGCAGGGAGTCTCCTTCTCTCTCTCTCTCTTTCTCTCTCTCTCTCCCTTTGCCCTCCCTATGATTTGTTCTCTCTTTCTCAAATAAATAAATAAAAATCTTAAGAAAAAATAGGTGATATATATGAAAACTCCAAGCACAATTTTGGCATATACTATGTTCCCAGTTAAATTCTGTAAGATGTAACAGATTTTCTAAGATTGTGTACTCTGGCTACAAATATGAGGAAATCTTCTATTTATAGGCCTACATAGTCTATATGCGAAAATACATATTTCTCATGTAACTGTATCTACTTCTAAGCAATAGGCCTGTGGTTAGACAAGGTCATTGCTAATCTCTACGGATATTAAAGCACTTTTAAGTATGGTGAGTTTAAAGTCCTTAGGAATGTGATCTTAACAATGAAGAGAGGAATTATGGCATGTAAGCAACTCTTCAGAAGTCTCATTTAGGGTTAAGATTGATTTAAAAAAAGTATACTGGAAGTATGAATGGTAATTTGATTCCAGAGAAAATGTAAAGAAATAGAAAGACAGAAATTACGTGATAGAGTAAAACAATTTCTTCAAGATGTCAGAATAAGAGTTAACATTTTATTGAGGGCTTAACATCCATCAGGCTCTATGCTAAATGTTTTATACTTTTAACTTTCTACCTTGGAAATTAGCACAAATATTTACCTCCATTTTATAACTGAGGCATGAAAATGTACAAAGATGCATATTGTTACAAACTCCTCTCTCCCCATAAATTCTCTTAAAATTTTCCCCATTAAAAATATTTTTCTTGAAGGCAATATAGTATAAAAGAAAGAAGAGTTTATGAAGAAACAGTGGAACTAGATTATGGTCCAGACACTGCTACTTACTAGTCAGAGCGTCTACTTACAATAGCAGTTAGAGAATTCATTTTCTCATTGGGGAAAAAAAAATAGAGTTTGATTAAACAATCTTTCATATATCTTTCAATTCTAACACTGTATGCTGTTGTACTTTCTTTAAAATAATAAAATATACTGTTTATAACGGTTAATTTTATTTACCAACTTCACTGGACCATGGGATACCCAGATATCTGGTTAAACATTATTTCTGGGTTTGACTGTGAGGGCGTTTCTAGAAAAGATTAGTATTTGAAAGATTGTATGGAGAAATTGTATCTAGAAAAGATAAGTAAAGCAGATAGCACTTCTCAATGAGGGTGGTTGTCACCCACTCTCCTGGAGGCCTGAATAGAACAAAAAGGCAGAGTAAGGTTGAATTCTCTCTGAATAACTCCATGAGTTGGAACACTGGTGTTCTACTCTTAGACTGGTAATTACACCATACAATCCCAGGCCTTCAGACTGAGACTAAAAGATACCACCAGCTTTCCTAGGCTTCCAGTTTGTAGACAGCAAATCATAAGACTCCTGAGCCCCCATAATCATGTGAACCAATTTCTCTCATGGTAAATATCTTCATATTTTTATAAATAAATAGATGAATAGGTAATAGATAAGTAGATAAATGGAAGATAGATGATTATAGATAGATGATAGATAGATAGATAGATAGATAGATAGATAGATAGATAGATAATTACTTCCATCACCTATTGGTTTTGTTTCTCTGGAAAACCCTAATAAACTATTATTCCTGATAATATTTGGATTATGTGAAAAACAACTCCATATTTAGGGTTCTCTATATCTATTATATGAATTGATTTCTTCATTCATTTAGAAATTATTCCAAACTTTAGTTTGCTTAAGTAGAACATGCCACTAATGCAAAATTCTTACTCTTAGAACATACAAACTGGCTTATGAACCAAAGGAAAACCATATTTGGAAGTGCTATATATGTAACATATTTTATTATTTTCTCTTCCATTTTGAAATAGTTAAGAATTTGGGCACCTGGGTGGCTTAGTCATTAAGCGTCTGCGTTCGGCTCAGGTCATGGTCCCAGGGTCCTGGGATCGAGTCCCACATCGGGCTCCCTGCTCCACAGGAAGCCTGCTTCTCCCTCTCCCACTCCCCCTGCTTGTGTTCCCTCTCTCACTGTGTCTCTCTCCCATCAAATAAATAAATAAACTCTTAAAAAAATAGTTAAGAATTTATACCTTGCATTTTTAATAGCTTGTTTCCATTCCATGGGACATGGTCAATAATAATAATCAATAATAAAAAATTTCTTTTTTTTAAAAAGATTTTATTTATTATTTGACAGAGACCACAAGCAGGAGGAATGACAGAGGGCGAGGGAGAAGCAGACTCCCCACTGAGCAGGGAGCCCAATGTGGGGCTCAATCCCAGGACCCCAGGATTATGACCCCAGCCTAAGACAGACACTTAACCAACTGAGTCACCCAGCCATGCCAATAAAAAATCTTCTAAACCTATTTTTCCCCTCAAAAAAACCACTTAACCTTGTTTTTTTAAAGCACTAAAATCAGTATTTCTTACTCTACACAAATTTATCAATTACCAATGAATTAATTTGGATTAACATGTATATTAATAAAGTTACATTTGAAACAGTATGTAGGTAAACACATAAATGGGTAAAGGAACTATAAAACTATAAATGATGCTTCTACTTCCTCATCAATATGCAGGCCATTTTAGTATTTCTGAGTTCATTCAAACTAAAGAAAACTAACAAGTTAAAATGAAAGGGCTTAAATAAATTTTATATTTGCAAATTAACAATTAAAATATAGTGGCATGATGTTAAAGTTTAATTCTTTCAACCAAGTAGAGATAATTACATCATACATAAAGCCCAATGGATGTTTACCATCATTGCTGTAAATTATAGAAGTTGATCACAAAAGGGAATAATTTATATGTTATTATATATATATTATTTATCATTACATATAATATATATTGTTATTATATTATTATTATATTCTATCTCTCTCCAAGAATATACAAGTTGAAATGGTGTAAGTTTGAGGCAAGACGGTTAAAATTCAGCTTAAAATAATTTGATGTTAAAAGTTTCCAGATGATGGGGCGCCTGGGTGGCTCAGTCGTTAAGCGTCTGCCTTCGGCTCAGGTCGTGATCCCAGGGTCCTGGGATCGAGCCCCGCATCGGGCTCCCTGCTCCGCGGGAAGCCTGCTTCTCCCTCTCCCACTCCCCCTGCTGTGTTCCCTCTCTCGCTGTGTCTCTCTGTCAAATAAATAAAATCTTAAAAAAAAAAAATGTTTCCAGATGATGGTTACTCTATTCAACCATCTTCCTATTTAGATAGGTAGCAGGAAAAAAAAAAAAAAAAAAGATAATAAAAAAAGTTAACAATTATTAGCTTATAATAGACAATCTTTATTTTTTTTAAAGATTTTATTTATTTATTTGACAGAGACACAGCCAGAGAGGGAACACAAGCAGGGGGAGTGGGAGAGGGAGAAGCAGGCTTCCCACCATGCAGGGAGCCCGATGTGGGGCTCAATCTCAGGACCCCAGGATCATGACCTGAGCTGAAGGCAGATTAACAACTGAGTTACCCAGGTGCCCCGACAATCTTTCTTTAAAGTGCTTAACATATACGAATGAACTAAGCCTCACAGCATTTCTTTTCTTTTCTTTTTTTTTTTATTTGACAGAGAGAAAGACAGCCAGAGAGGGAACACAAGCAGGGGGAGTGGGAGAGGGAGAGGCAGGCTTCCCGCGGAGCAGGCAGCCTGATGCGGGGCTCGATCCCAGGACCCTGGGATCAGGACCTGAGCCGAAGGCAGACGCTTAACGACTGAGCCACCCAGGCGCCCCACAGCATTTCTAAAATAAAGAACTATTATCTCCATCTGATAGATGAAGAAACTGAGTCCCAGAAAGATAATATCCCCCATGTATCACGGCTAGTATTTGGCACAGTCTGAATCTAGTTCCAAGCATTCTTCTTTGAGTGCATGGCTTTCAGTCAATCATTTAAATCACTGGACTAACTTGAAAAAAATGTATTTCAACAAAATTAAGAAACATATGAAAAATATGCAGAATTAAACATACGCTATGAAAACTGTATTTTTTGCCTCCAATTTTCTACCTTCAACTCTTCCCTAAAAGGAAAGAAACTTTTTTGTGTGTGTTTCACCACTATATAGCAAGTTGGCAAACACATGGTAAGTATTTAACAACATTTTGTTGAAACATCGGTGTCCCATGCACATTAAATAAGGAAATGGATGTTTCAGAATCTATTTGCTCCAAATTTAGTGAATATACTACCTAATGGGGAAATGTAGGGTTTCTTTTTTGTTTGTTTAGGCCATGAGAAAAGTTGTGAAAACATCTTAATTGTAATATCTAAACCCTGTGAGGTTGAGGGTTTTTATCTGGTTTTTGTTCAATGCTATATACACAAAGCCCACTTCAGAAAAAAAAAAAATGTGGAAGACTTTGGAATGAAGGAAAATGATTATTGTGTGTCATGTCTAGCACTTCTGAGGTATCTTTGTCTTTCATCGTTTTGAGCTATTTTACAACTCTGTAAACTTTAGGATACTGATAGGAATGCAAAAGATCCTCTGTTGAAATATAATTTGTGACCCTTGGAAATACAACTGATTATCACATTGTGAAATATTTATCAGTTTTGCATCTAGTAATAAATTCATTACATATCTCTAATGTCATGTGTGTGTTTGTGCCTTACATTCTCCTTGGAGTTAGTTTTAACATCTTGGTTTCCTCATTAAATGGTGATTTAAATAACATCTTTAATGGGTATTCATTTTATATTTGAGTTATGATTTTACCCTTAAAAATATATTTTAATACCTAAAGCAATGCATGACAAACAGTAGATGTTTAAAAATATTTGTTAGTGAATGACTTAATAAATCATCAATGAGAGAATGAATAAAATATGTTTTCTGAAACAACACAGTTACTCTTCAGTCCTTACCAGCCAGAATTCCTAGTTATACTTGGCCACATGACTCAGAACACTCACAAAAAATGTAATAACTCTATAATAAATCAACACTCTTCTAACCACATTTGGATTTTTACTCTTAAAGGGTTAATTTAAGAATATTACTGTGCATATTGGATTAACTTTTCAAATGCATACAATATCTTAAATGTATTTGCTTTTTCTCTTAATTTGTTATAATGGGGTAAGAACACTTAATGTAAGAGTACAATACATATATTTACTATAGGTATAATGTACAGCAGAGCTCTCAAGCTTATTCATCTTGCTTAACTGAAACTTTATGCCTGTTGATTAGTAATTCCATATATCCTCCTTCCCTCCACCCCATCCATTGACAACCATTACTCCAGTCTGAATTTATAAATTTGACTTTTTGGATACCTCAGATAAGTAAAATCATGCAGTATTTATTTCTCTGTGACTGGCTTATTTCACTTGGCATAAGGTCCAAAGGTTCATACATATTGTTGTTTATTGAAGAATTTCCCTCTTTTTTTAAGACTAATAATGCTTCTTTTATCCATTCATCTTTTGATATAGATTCAGGTTGTTTCCACATCTTGGCTATTTTGAATAGTGCTGCAATGAACATGGGAGTACAAATATATTCTCAAGATCCTAATTTTAATTCCAATGAATAAACACCCAGAAATGGATTGCAGGACTATATTATAATTCTATTTTTAATATTTTGAGGAGCCTCCATACTCATTTCAGAGCAGCTACAATATTTTGCATTCCTCCCAACTGTGTGTCAGGGTTCAATTTTTCCACATCTTCACCAACACTTATCTTTTTCTTTTTTTTATATAATAGCCATCCTTACAGGTGTGAAGGTATATCTCATTGTGGTTCTATCTGACTTGCATTTCTATAACGATTGAGCATTTTCTCAATATATCTATATTGGCCACATATATGCCTTCTTTGGAGAAGTATCTATTTAGTCATTAGCAGATTTTTAAAATATGTTATTGTGGGTTTTTTTTATTGTCTACTTTGTTTTGCTACTGAGTTGTGTAAGATCTTTATATAGTTTGTAGATAAAGCCCTTATCAGATATATGGTTTGCAAATAGTTTCTTCCATTCTATATTGAAACATTTTGTGGGGATTGTTCTTAAGTTTTGAAATACACATGCATATATATTTCTCAAAACACATGCAAGCATATGTATTTTAAGATTTCTATCCATTTTTGCATCTAAATATATGCTGATTTTTATTATCCAATTTGCATATACCATATAAATAATCTAATCTTCTCTGTAAGACTACTGAATATGTATTTAATTTAATTTTATCTTTCCTTGTATTCTCACATATTTTTAACAACTTTTGTGCAGGTGTGCTATAAAACCTAATGAATTCTGAAATTTTGGATAACTGAACTTTTTACAATTCTATCAGTAATTCTGTTTTTTACCTTCCACTTGATCCTCTCTAGCTACTAAAAATTTAGCATAACATTTAAGTATAATGTTTCTGAAAACAACAAAACATGAAAATCAAGGTTAAATCTAGGATATAACATTTTAACATTCAAGATCATTTCAATATTTCATTTGATTGCTGATTATGTCTTAGGAATTATGTGTACAACTAAATGTAAATGGAACCCTCAAAACATCAGGAAAAAAAATACTTGTTGATGTCATAGGATACATCAAATTCCAAGAATGAAACTGTTGTATACGATTCTTTTTTTTAATACAGCTTATATATTTCTAGGTGACAAGTGGGTTGCAATTATATAGATAAATTAGGGATAGTCTGTATTAATAGAGAGTAAGTTTTCCATTATTAGAAGTTTACTGAAAGAGGCTGAGTGATTATTTCTCAAGGAAGTTATAAAAGAAATAAAAACACTGAGTGTTAAGTTCAACTTGGTGACTTCCAGGGGTCTTCTAACTCTAGCATAATACAAACCTTTTGACCTATGGTCTTTGTCTATAATTCATCTAGTTCTCTGGTGATACGAGCTTTTGGATTTCTGGATACCACTAGGAAACTTTCTGTGTACCCATGATGAGGCATTTGTCATCTCCTTGTCTAGTGGATGGAAATGATCTCTGAAGTTAACAACTTTATTTCCTTTGTATTCCCTTTTCTATATGACAATAACAGCCTATATCTAATGCAAAAGGATATTGGAAAATTAATTAAAAAATGTGAACATTTTTTGAAACTAAAGCATTTCATAAATATATAATGTAACTATAAGACTGCAAACATTTTATGGGCAGGATCTGCCTTTCTATAATCTATTCTTAACCCACAAACTAATTATTATATCTTGCCTATTAATGGTTGTTGTTGAGTGAATAAATGAATAGATGCATGGTGCACCAGTTTTCTTGCAAAAACCTTACTCATGAATTCTACCTTGGGAAACAGTATGTATTTGTCTAGACAAACTCATTTGTGACTGGAATTTAGCTGTTTATTATAAGCTAGGCACTGACAACTTAACCCTTAAAATTATTATAATTTCGGGTGCCTGGGTGGCTCAGTTGGTTAAGTGACTGCCTTTGGCTCAGGTCATGATCCTGGAGTCCTAGGATCCAGTATGCATAGGATTCCCTGCTCAGCAAGGAGTCTGCTTCTCTCTCTGATCCTCCCCCCCCATGCTCTCTCTCTCTCTCTCTCAAACAAATAAATAAATAAATCTTTTAAAAAAGTATTATGATTTCATTTTAATAATAGGAACACCTACTAGATTAATGAGTTTAAAAATTGAAGTGATTACATTGGTGTATCTTATTTAACAAGCCAAATTCTCTTGGCTATACCTGTCTCTCCAAAATTCAGCTACTTGCTTCAAATGAACCACTATGATGACATCCCATTTTGTGCAGTTCTGTCACACGAGGATAATGTCCATAATATCTGGCTCTTCCTATCACTTCTAGTTTCAGATGAAGTACCATGCTACAAGGCACAGAATCAGGCTTTTCAAGTGACTTCAAAATAGGTAAAGGTGTCATGGGGAAACTTTGACCAAAGGAATCAGAATACCTTATGTAACTAAGAGATAAATTTCCTCTGAATTTGCCATCAAGGGACCATTAAGGCAAGGTTTTGCTGTGAGGTCTGTCCTGTGATGTCCTAAGTAAGAAAGTAATCTTGTTTCTATGTTCCTTCTGAGATTGCACTTTCCAATAAACTACTAGTGCATGTCCCTTACATCAAGATCCTTTTCAAGGGCGCCTGGGTGGCTCAGTTGGTTGAGCGACTGCCTTCGGCTCAGGTCATGATCTTGGAGTCCCAGGATCCAGTCCCGCATTGGGCTCTCTGCTTGGCAGGGAGTCTGCTTCTCCCTCTGACCCTCCTCCTTCTCATGCGCTCTGTCTCTCATTCTCTCTGTCTCAAATAAATAAATAAAATCTTAAAAAAAAAAAAAGATCCTTTTCAAGAATCTGAACTAAAAGTTGGTACATAAATTGTCCTAGTAAGCAGACCCTTAGTTTGGGATTTAGAATTAGGTTTCCCTCCTTGCCTGAAATCAATAGAGATCATACTGTTGATAAAAATTCTGGTGGAAATAACCCCTAGGCTATGCAGTGACATCTAATTAGTTAAATTTTCACCTGAGTTAAATGGAATGGGATAAGATGCAATTAAGAGGAAACACATTGGGTTAATCATGTAGCTGTGATACTTAATCAGGATAGGGACAATGATCATTTTGAGGATTTTATAGTAGGATGGAGTCTCTTCGTGGCAAAAAAAGGCCCTGGAAAAAGGGAAATAATAAATATAGTGCAGCAACTTGTTAGCTTAAGGCATGATCTGAAATACAGAATGGCCCTATGGTACTTTAAAAGAGATTCACAGAGCTAAAAATTGGCTTAGAATGTAAGAGTGGCAAAACTGCAAAACAGACTAACAGTATAATCTTAACAGATGTCCTATGATAAAGTAATGGCCTTGACAGGAAAAAAAGTGAATTACTGGGAGCTGAGATTGAAGAATTGACAATCCTAGGGATGGATGCCATCTTTAAATATCTCTGATGTCTCCTAAACAGAAGAAAAAGTCCCTCACTCCTGACCAGAAAAAATGAAGTCTCCTTTTGCTTACTGGATCATACATTAATCTCATCTTTCAGAATGATGTTTGTTCTCTTCAATACATGCTCCACCTTCACCCGATTGTTCTAGACTGATAACCTCTGTCAGATAACAGGTTTGCACCAACAGGGAAGTTCAAGCCTTACTTCAAAAAGTAATAGCCTATAAACCAAGCAAATTTCAGGATCCACTACTATGCATCTATAGGAATCAAATATGACAATGGATCTTAAAAGTAGAAGATTGTGGAAGGTTGGAATATAAAGATAGATATTTGACATTCAATAACACAGAAGCATTTCCTTTAATTTAGCAAGGCCAATTGTGGCCAGTCCTAATAAGATAACACTGAAATCTAGACTCAACAATGATACAAGGGAAATTAAGTGGAGATATCAGAACTTCCTGGTATATTACTGAAGTTTCATGAAAGAAGAAATTATAAAATGAATCTAATATGCAACTGAGATATGAGAACTGATCATGTGATTTTGCTCCCAGAGAGGTCCAGAAAATATACTCTTTATTGAGAGAGAAATTATAACCTTTACTCAGGCAATAAAGAATGCCCCATTGAGAGAGATACTTAAAACTCTGAGCAGGTCAGTAGTGGCTATTTTCTTAGGAAACATCTGTATTGAAGGTTAGGGAGGTTGCCATGGAATTTTGCTTTCTCATGTAAGGGGAGATTATGAAATTTCAGAATATCAGAAACTGGAAGAGTCCAATGCATCTGTAGACCCAAATCTATGGTTATCTCTACCATTACCAAGCATAAACTTGGGATAGATTTACTAATTACTTGGCAAAACATTTTATGCAAGCCCCAGTGAACTGTGACTTATCGATATCGGAAGGAAGGTCCAAATAAAAACCATTTTATCTTGTCATCCAAGATGGGAAATCAGAAGAACTGAAAAATACTGTTGGTTGTTCATATAAAATCCACAAACCAGTCACCTGCCTGGGCCTTCCACAAACCAGCTAGATCATGGGGAGTAATGATGGTATCCCTTAATAAAACTAGGTGGTAACTCAAGTCATAGCTTCTGTGCAACATGCAGTATGGTGGCAGCTGTGAGAATGTACCTCACAGACCTCCAAAACAGAAAACTTAGTTGAGCTGAACATTACAGAAATGCTAAAGCAAGGTCATTCCTGAGAGATACAGCATTCTTCTGATGGCCAACTTTGACTTGATGAGGACTCCCAGATGAACTTGCTGCATTTTGCTTTGATTGCAAAGTGGTCTAGGATGCTTCCACATAATCTTCAGTCTTTATCAAAATCTGTTCTCCAGAGAAACAGAACCAGTAGAAAATTATCTATCTATCTATCTATCTATCTATCTATCTATCTATCTACACATTGCTATCTCAATCCTTATTTCTATCTATAGAGATACCTACAGATATCTATAGATATAAATATACAGACATATCTATAGATAGATCTATATCTACAGATCCATAGAGATAAGATATAGATGTAAATAGCGGCACTAGGTTAGTGTTTGATAACTGGGTACTATGGCCTAGCTAATTTGATATGTAAAACCAACCATCACAGTCAACCCCTTGTCAACTTGGTACCTATATTCATCTTTTAAACCACACTCAGGTGTTCCTGGCTGGCTCAGTTAGTAGAGCATACAACTCTTGATCTTGGGGTCATAAATTCAAGCCCCACATTGGGCATAGAGATTATTTAAAACACACACACACATATACACACACTCAATTCCCAAATAGAGACATTAAAGTCATACTTCACTTTAACATGATACAACTGTTCTGTATACAACCAAAACCACACCAGTCCTTTCCTCACAGGAAGATGAAAGTCCTTGGGTGATGTTTCATTTTTCTCCTTGATATCCTACAATGCAAACACTTTACTATTAACTTAGCTATTATTAATCTATCTTATGTTAAATAAGGGGATATGAAAGGGAGTTAAAGATATTTTATTATATATGTGTATTTTATAGGTATGATCTACATTTATAGTCAGTTGACTTTAAGTGAAAAAATTACTCTCAGTAGTATAAGTGGGCTTCATTCAACCAGTTCAAGGCTTTAATGGCAATAAATAATAAAAAAAATTTTAGACTTGTCAGCCCCCACAATGTATATATCCTACTCTCTTACTGGTTCTGTTTCTTGGGGGAAACCTGATTGATACAATATACAAACATTCACAGCAAATTACAGAAGAAATACTCATAACTCACACACCTCATTTCTGCAACTGCTCAGTAATCATAATGTCATCTGTGCATAAATAATATTTATAACTATCTTCTACTCCCCATTCCACCCATCACCTATCTCCCTTTGCTCTCAGCAAGTACTACTGCATGTGGTAGCTCTTTAGCTGGTATGGTGACTCAAACCTTCAATACTAAAGTGTCTGAACCATTAGTTGTCCTACCTGAATTGACTGTTGTAGTTCTCCATTAACTTTTATCACAAGGCACAGACCTTGTACTAAGATATACTAAGATATAGCCTAAGGGATCTCTGGTATTCCAGAGATACTCTTCTTTACTTCCATTGTGAAGTAGTAGTCTAATTTCCCCTTGGTAGTCAAGATCAATCACCCCAGCCAGCACAGTAACTCCCTTTTTTACCTGTCTATTCCAAGGCATGAGGAATCAAAGTGGTTGGGTGGCCATTTTAACTTCTGGTTCAATGAAATGGTTCTGTCAACTGGTGGAAGCATTCTTCCTTTTGGAACTAAGACCCTTGGCCAGCAGAGCATAAGATCATGGAGACAAGAAGTAAAAGTTTGCTGGTGGGTCACTACATGATAATAATAATAATAATAATAATAATAATAATAATAAGTGGTCCCACTCCCATTTCTACTCCTTGATTTTTGGACCCATGAATCTTAGTAATGGGAGAAACAGCACCATATATTAGACATTGATTCAGAGCATATCCAGCTTCCTAGCCTTCTTTCCCCAGCCTTTCAAGGTATTACCTCTTACGTAGCACTATAACTGAATCTTTAAAAAGGCCATTCCACCATTTTATCAAGCCAGCTGCTTCAGGATGATGGAAAACATGGTAAAACCAGTGTTTCCATGAGTCTGGACCCGTTGATGTACTTCATTTCCTCTGAAGTGAGTTCCTTGATCAGAAAGCAACGTTGCATGGAATACCATGACACTGAATAAGACAATCTGTAAGTCCATGGATGGTAGTTTTGCCTCTTCCTCAGATTTCCCTTGTCACTAGATTTTCCAATCTAGTTCTTTCCAAGTCCCTGACCATCCATCCAAACATGGAAGGATCAACTTATATCATGATCTGACAAGATTCCCAGACTTTCTGCCTCTCCCCCACCAATTATTCCCACAGGAATTTATCTAATAAAATCTTTGCATGTTCAATCCTATTTTCTTGTTTGTTTCTTAAAGAACTCAGACTCACAGAGGTATCTTTACTGGAAAAGAGCAACATAGATTCTGGCATTTATATGAAACTAACTAGTGAATCTTTTCTTCTTCATATTTATATGCTGGAAGAATCAAAAACAGTTCCTCTTTTCATGACATGGACATGTACCTTTACAGCCTTTCATCTAGGATGTTAACTGCCCTACTTTAGCTCACTAAGTAGTCTTCAGGAATCTTGATTATTTTGATTCCATAAAACAGCACTCAGGTCCACTTATAGATTATATCCTGTCAACTAGACTGCTGATGAAGAAATGAAAAATTCCTAAATGTTTTAATAAATACATGTATACAGAGAGTAGGAGAAAAAAGCATGAAAAATCACAGGCCAACTGTTATTGGTATTTTTGAAAGTCCATTGGTCTGAGGCATCCTGGAATATCTCTTTTGTGGTAAAAGATGCCATTATTCCTCTCAGGTCTCACCACTATTCATAATCCATAGCATGTGATGGATCTCTGGATTTATAGGTAGCAAAGATTTTGAAACACTGATTCAACATATTTTTCAGTTGACTTAAGAATCTGCTCATTTTGGGACTGTATAAAATCCCAATGAAGAAATGGCACTGTGTAAAATCCAGGTGGCTATTTAAGTTTTCCTGACACTCAAGGCAAATGATTTACCATATTTTATGAACCTATCTGAATGTGTTGAAATTGGGAGTGTGGGGAGTATTTGGTAAACCCAAATAGACAGATTACTAAGTTTCTGGAGAAAGGCCATGCCATTTTCTGTCTCTCAACCTTTAAAAAAGTTCCACATCTGCTATTGAACCATAGTGAAAACTAACCACCAGGCCATGGGATTGAGTGACTTTTAATGAGGTAAGCGCCTTCAGGTATATAATGTCCTAAGGTTAGGCAGTCTCAACAGTAATCTATTCTGGAATAGCACTAGTACACTCTAGTCAGACTCAGGGAGGTCCAGAGGGCATTATAATTACAGATTCCTATATCCCCTCTTTCACTACACTGAATCTTCTTCCTTAACTCATACTATAGCCACAGTGGGATTTTCCATATGACCTATTTTATGGTAAGGATAATACTTAGGTATGACTCACATATGGGTTGGCTTGTGATAGCACTAGCCAGGAATGGACTTCATTCCAGCTCCACATAGGTGACCCACAGGATAATGGTAAACAGAAATCCTCTCAATGAATAGAACCCTGAGCACAATGAACACTTGGTTGTAACTTCAAAGAGAATAGATGACATCTTTTACATGTTATCCAGCTTCTTTCAAGATCATCCCAGTGTTAGGACAGAAAGGTCATAAATTTCATGGTGGCAGGAATGGAGGCTATGCATGGGCCTAACAACACAGACTCCCTCTCAACAGGACTGATACAGTTAATTCCACTGTTCTGTGCCTGTAAAATAATCATATTATGAGTCCTGATATCACACTGTTCCTCAGAAAGACCAGTAAGATACCTATGATAATTCAAATACCTATATTGGGTCTACCTTAGATGAAAATCATTATTCCAGACCAAAATGGATAAATAGTCAGAATCTGGGTTTGATTTTCTGTACATAGTACCTTCATAAGCAGCTGTAATTGAGGTTTCACTCAGTATCTTACTTATAAACATCATAATTCATGCAACATTGTCTTAGGCTAACAGGACAATTTTATGGCAAAAGAGCGAGTGCAATATGCTTATTGACCATGGGATTCACTGGTGGTACTATATGCAATGACCTATGCTCTGGCTAAGAAAACTCTTAAATAGATCACTGAATATATATGCAGCATAGTTGCAGTACATATATTGAAATAATGAACAACATTTGAGACTGTGACTTCACAGGATTTATAAAGATGAAATGATATATTTCACCAAATGATCTACTTATGGAATTCTGTCCTCACAACCCTGGGCTCTGTTTCTGGTTCTTACAGACAACACACTGCCAGGAGTACACAAAAACATCTCACTGAAATTGAAGCTGTAACTATAACCGGCCACTTGACCTTCTCGTGCCATTGAATCACCAAAATGTCTTTACTGTGCAGGCAGAGGTGGGATGTTTGATAGTATCCAAGCAATTGGGAAGATTTACAACCAGGATGTGGAAGATTCACTCAGCATCATTTCTTCCATGCCTCCTGAAAAGTCTGTATTTCAGCAATAATAATCCAACGAGAGTATGATCACTAAAGGGTCAGGCATCTAAAATATGGGAAGTTCTAGGTTTCTTTTCTTGTCAAGCTTCTTAGACAAATTAAAGTACTTCTGCAAGAGTTTGTGAAGTCCAGAGAGGTAATCCAGAAGGAAGATGATAAATATCAGTTAATGCCTCAGGCAGTAGCTATAGGAAGAAGGATTATAGATTGTTTCATTTGCCTTTTTAAGTTCTTTAGGAAATCACAATTAGCCACCACAGGGGATACTATGTTTGATTAGACTTTTAGATTCCCTGTTGGATGCTTTCTATTCTTTAAAAAAAAAAAAAAAATGTAGTTCAAGAGCTAGGTATAATGGGTGAGCATTATAAATAATTATGTCTGAATGATGCAAGGTGTGAACTACATCAGACATATTTTATGCTACACTTAAAATTATCTCAACCCAACTGATGCTCTGGCTTTTGGGTGCTTACTTCCTCTTAATTTTGTGTTATCTCTCTGACTCCCTCTTTTAAGATCTGTATGGTTTTATTCACTGAGGTTAATATCTGGAGCCTCTAGGCTCAGATGAAATCCAAGGCAACATGAGGTAGGATCTGGCTTCCCCAGAAGTTTCATAAGATACTGGAGGATACAATTCAGAAGTTCAAGTAAACTAAAAGCATATGGAACAAACTTTGACCAATGGGATACAATGCAGAGGGGGATAGACTAATAAATTCCTTTTCTATTACTTCCTCTGAAGAAATGCTCTGAAGCAATGACTTCTGTATACCTTCCCCAGAGTTTTCTTGTGAGCCTGAAATACATTTTCTTTAAGAAGGAGAAGCCAGCTTGGTAACATATCTTCTTATGTTTTTTTCTTCTTCGTCTTCTTTCTTTAAAGATTTTATTTATTTGACAGAGAGAGAGACAGCGAGAGCAGGAACACAAGCAGGGGGAGTGGGAGAGGGAGAAGCAGGCTTCCCGCCCAGGAGGGAGCCCGATGCGGAACTCGATCCTGGGACCCTGGGATCATGACCCAAGCTGAAGGCAGACGCTTAACAACTGAGCCACCCAGGCGCCCACCTCATGTTTTCTTCTTACTTTTTCCTGTCTCATTTATGTTTTTCCTCAGTCTCACTGCCTTGGGATTGTATCTTCAAAAAAAAAAAAAATCATTAAAACCTAAGTTTTAATTGAGGGTTCTATTTTTACAAAGGATCTAAGATAAATATAGTCATGTTATCAGCCACTGTCTTGCCACTTGCCAGTTAATATTTAAAATGAGAAGATGCTGCAACTCATTTGATTTGGTGGGCCAACTGATGCAATCTTTTGAGGGAGGAATTTCTTGATGTCTTTCCAATTTTTTTTTAAAGATTTTATTTATTTCTTTGAGAGAGAGAGAGAGTGAGAGAGAGAGCGCAAGAGGGGGAAGGGTCAGAGGAAGAAGCAGACTCCCTGCTGAGCAGGGAGCCTGATGCGGGACTCGATCCCCGGGACTCCGGGATCATGACCCGAGCCGAAGGCAGTCGCCTAACCAACTGAGCCACCCAGGCGCCCCAATGTCTTTCAAATTTTAAATTCACATAACATTTGATCCAAAGCAGAGGTAAGTAAACTATGGCCATGGGCCAAATCCAGCCCACCAGTTATTTTTGTAAGCCTTTCAGAACACAACATACCCATTAGTTTAGTCATTATCTATGGCTGTTTTCGAGCTACAGCACGAGAGTTGGGTAGGTGTGACAGAAACCACATGGCTCACAGAGCTTAACACATTTACTATTTAAACTTAACAGAAAGTTAGCAGACCCTTGGTTTAAATAATAAGTAAACATGGATTATTATTTTTTTAAAGATTTATTTATTTATTCTAGAGACAGTGTGCATGCATGTAGGGGGGTAGCAGAGGGACAGGGAGAGAAAGTCTTAAGCAGACTGTGCTGAGTGCAGAGCCTGAGGCAGGGCTTGATCTTATGACCCTGAGATCACAACCTGAGCCAAAACCAAGAGTTCAAAGCTTAACCGACTCAGGTACCCAAAAATAGATTATTTTTAAAGAAGCACATAAAAAACAGAATTTTTGTTTCGCTTCAAGAATTAAATTAGATTCATGTTCTTTCTTTTCCATGCCTCATTTTTTTTTTCTGGTAAATCAATATATCTACCATCTTGATAGAATATTAGTTAACCTCAGCCACATTTCTTAACTGCTTTATGCCTCTGTTTTTTCATATATGAAAAGGAAAGCTTGGAAAGTATGCATTTCCACTGAATTCTAAACGTTATGTATATAGAGGGCAAGGCCACAACATTTAAGGCCTCTTGGTCGTCATCTTTTTTGGTTCCTGTGCTTGCACATTATTGGCACTTAAAAAAAAGATGTCTGCCTCATATTTTTCTCTTCAAATATTCTAATAAATATATTTTTCTAGAGAAATAAAGGAATTACATTGCCTCCAGTTTCCAATATGCTAGTTAAGATGTTTAGACTCTTCTTAATAGGAAAACTGATGAATGGCAAAATTTTGATTTTTTTAGATTCCTTCTGCAATAGAAATATATATGAACAATCTGTGTTTCTTCAAAATTTATTTATTTTTTATTTTAGAGAGAGAGAGAGCACATGCACATGGGGTGAAGGGGCAGAGGGAGAAAGAGGGAGAGAATCTCAAGCAGATTCCCCAGTGAACACAGAGCCCACCACAGGGCTCAATTCCATGACCCTGAGATCATGACCTGAGCCAAAATCACAAGTCAGACATTTAACTGACAGAGCCACTCAGGCGCCTCGAATAATCTATGTTTCTTAGGACGCAATGAAAAGTGTAGATAACGTTACTCCCAATTTTATTACTCAGTACTTTGAAAATTCTTAGGCCCATGATACTTTATTGGTCCTTGATCAGGAAACAGACAGAATGCCAACAGAGTCGAGGATAGGAAATCTGACAGAAATCAAAGTTCTACAGACCAGGGAAAATGAGCAAGAGTTTATCTGTTATAGGAAATGGCTCCAAGAGATATGGGACAATGACTGTGATACCACTATTGCATCTGCCACACTTAACATGGTGTGAATTATACAGAGGATGCTTCATAAATGTTTTTTCAATAACAATGAGTGAAAAACAGGGCGCCTGGGTGGCTCAGTTGGTTGAGCGACTGCCTTCGGCTCAGATCATGGTCCTGGGGTCCTGGGATCGAGTCCCGCATCGGGCTCCCTGCTCCACAGGAAGCCTGCTTTTTCCTCTCCCATTCCCCCTGCTTGTGTTCCCTCTCTCGCTGTGTCTCTCTCTGTCAAATAAATAAATAAAATCTTAAAAAAAAAATAAAAAAACAATGAGTGAAAAACAAAGGATACTGTTGAGTTTAACATTCGGGCTTCTGTGATTAACTGAAACACTATGCAAAAAGAAAGATAAAATGCAGCACCTAGGCGTTTACTATAATCTGACAGAACCAGAAAGATATAGCTAACTGAAGATCTGAATCTCAAAATTCAGATTACATGGGAGGAAACATTCAAGTTCTTGTATGCAGATAGGAGCAGCATATCATAGTTTTAAATGGAAAGGAAGATCAACATAAATTCTAAAAACTAGCATAAACGCTAAAGCCAGGACAGGATCTCTTGATTTTAAACAGTCTGCTCAGTGTTGGCAAATAAGGTTAGTATGCATTTGTGGGCCAGGTGCCACAGCCAGGGGCAGGAATCAACAGGTGCTTCCAGCTGCTGACTGAAAGACAAGAAGGAGAGCTCAAATAGATTAGGGCTATCTAATTAAAAGCCACTCTCAGAACCAAATGATATATTAACCTTTTGCTTCATCAATAAGATTTAGAACATCTTGATTTTTTATAAGTTTAATTAACCTAATTAATAAGATCTGCTCTGGTGATGTAACTTCTCAGAATCTAGAATAGAATTTGTTAACTTTGTGTAAATTTTTTTGTGATGTATTAAGTGATTTAATACATGTAAAATGGTTAGAACTCTACCAGGCACTTATTAAGCATTCTCTATATAAATTGCTATTATTGTTATTTTTACTGCTGTTGCTATTTTATGCAAAACCCATAAGAAATGAAATTAGAGGGTTTTTTTTTTTTTAAGATTTTAAAAAGTTAGGGGTGCCTGGGTGGCTCAGTTGGTTAAGCGACTGCCTTCGGCTCAGATCATGATCCTGGAGTCCCAGGATCGAGTCCCGCATCGGGCTCCCCGCTCAGCGGGGAGGCTGCATCTCCCTCTGACCTTCCCCCCTCTCATGCTCTATCTCATTCTCTCTCTCAAATAAATAAATAAAATCTTAAAAAAAATTAAAAAGTTGGTGGACTATTAAAAAAATTTTTTATGGAAAAAATAAAAATCAATTTAAGTGACTCATCTACCTACTAAGTTACACAAAATTATGTGCTTAAGAAGAAATAAACAGATTCAGAAAATAATTTAAAATAAAAATACTGAGATTGTAGTCAGTCTTATAAATCAAGGTATGAGTTCATATTTATTCTGGTATATATTTGTAAGGGCTTCATATTCCTGTTAAATCAGAATGATCTAAAGCCATAATATTTTTCTTTGATCCTAAATTGTTTGATACCCCTATTATGGTACATGATGTTAGAGTACTTGCTTTGTTCTGCCATGGCCTGGTCAATTAATTGTATCTAATTCTTCTTGTTCTGCTTTAGCCTTTCTTCAAGATTAGATCAAAACATGAAGCAGTACAGCTACAGTCCCTGATGCATTAGTTCAAGAAACAATGTAATATCACATTTGTCACCTTTTTTATCAAGCTATGTATCAAAAGCACTTTGCAGTATAATGTGGAAAAGTGATAATTCTAGCAAAGCAGCCCAGATTTCACAATTGGACAATCGGGATCATTTCCTCATTTCTGCCACCCTGCAGTACAGGTTTAACAAACAGGAAAGATTAGGAATGATTCTAAAACATCCTTTTTCCACAGTCCCCAGATGGATATGTACTAAAAAGCTTTAAAGTAAACATTACCAACAGGAAAATTGTAGGAATAGTTTGTTTTTAGATAAACAAAGGATATATTCCCTGCTTCTATTTCCTAAGGTTTCCATATATATTCCTTTTTGGTAGGGTTTGTTTTGGATTAAAAAAAATTAAAAATTTTTAATTGTACCTGTTCCCCCAATTTAATATTTATGGGTGCCAATTTTATAAATTGTTTATACTGAAAACAAAAAAGGAGAAATGCTATAATTTTTTAATTAAAAAGATATGTATAAGTTAATATTACTAGCTACTTTTTAAAAAAATGGCAGAGCTCTATTTTTGTGTAATTAATTGCCAGAACTAAACAGAAAGTATTTGTGACAATAAGGAATGATTTATAAAAAATATTAAATTTGAGGGTTCCAATGAACACTATAGCTTTCCCATACTAATAGCCTCTAATCAGAGCAAACATGAGGACTTTTTCTCTTCTTCCATCTATAAAGCTTCCCCACTCTTCTGCCTGCCTTAGAGTCTCTGCCAAACACAAGTGATGATTCCTGACTCCCTTGGAATAGCATGTTCTGGATAAATAATATTTGCTTATTCTTTGAATGGTGTATACTGAACTGTGAACTCCCAAGTTCATATGTTGAAGTCCTATCCCCCAGTATATCAGAATGTTATGACATCTGGAGACAGAACCTTTAAAGCGGTCATTATTATTGAATGAAGACATTAAAGTGGATCCTAATCCAATATGACTTGTGTTCTTACAAGAGGATATTAGGATACAGACACATACAGAGGAAAGACCATGTGAAGGCACAGAGCAAAGAAGACCATCTACAAGCCAAGGAGAGAGGCCCTCAAAAAAAAAAAAAAATGTCAAAGCTCAGTCTTGGATCTTCTAGCCTCCAGACTCATGAGAAAATAAATTTCTATTGTTTAAGACATCAAGTCTGTGATACTTTGTTACACTGATCAGAACTTAGGTAATTCTAAATTTGAATTCAACAAACTTCATAGGGCAATTAACCAAACACTATTGCCTAGAAGAGAGTAATAGAGATACAACTATATAACCCAGGGAAGTCCAACTTAAACATGAGCTCCAAAATAAGGCCACTCCTGATTATTAAAGCATACTACTTACCCTGGCAGAAGTTATTAATGATACTACCTCTTCTCTAGATGGAATACAGATCAGTCTCAACTTATTGGCATGAATGGTGATGGACAGTAACATTAGTCTAGATTTCTTGTTGGCTACTCTTAGTGATATCTGTGCCTTTGCTAATGCATCCTATTGTACTTGGATCAATGAACCAGGCAAGATAGAACAGGCTGTACATCAACTTAAGGAAAAAGCTATTTGCTTCTCTAAACTAGGTCCTCATGGCCTATGGGATTAGTTTTCTTGGTCTGGGTTGGGCAACTGGGGTTCCTATTTCTAAAACACATTACAAGGATTATGAAGTGGTTGTTTTTGTCATAGTAAGCATGATGCTGGTCTGTTGCATTCCATCCATTATGCATTAAGAGACTTAACTGCTCTAAAGAGTTGTTCTCTAATCAAATAATCCCTATGATGATACCAAAGCAAAAAAGGTCAAGAAAATATTGGAATATTCTTATCTTTGAAGATAACTGAACAATCTCTAAGTAGTGAAGATCTGGATCTCTAGCTTTCTTTGAATTGGTCAACCTCCAATAAGTGAATAACCAAAAGAGGTGACTAAGATATCAAATATAAAAACAGACAATGTCTAGGTCATGTATGAAAATATAACCCACCAGTTCAGGAAGGCAAGCAATCCCTAGAGCAAAATATGACCAAGACCTTATTAATAATTAAAAGCTTCCCTAATTTTTGTCCCCACTTCCAATTTAGGACCAAATAGAGAAACCAAATATGTACGTGTTCCCAATCACATTAGATGCCCTACTTCTACTTAGCCTACCTAAAGTTTCCCCATGCCAACAGCCTCTAATCAGGGCATATCTGAAAACTTCCCTTTCCTCCACTACAAAACTTCCCCACTCCTCTGCCTGCCTTTAAGTCTCTGCCCAAAGCAAGTGATGGTTCCTGACTTCCTTGCTATAACAAACTCTGAATAACTTTGCTTGTTCTTATTTTGGTGGTCTTCATTTCCATACTTATGCCTAATTTAGCTGCTACTAGATAATGTAATGTTTGTGTTTCTACCTTTCAAATGCTTCTCATTGATCAAGTGAAAAATGATGATGAGAGAGTCTGAGAAATATAGTTGTATCAATGAGAATTCTCCAGAGAAACAGAACCAATAGAACATGTATATATATGTGTGTGTGTGTATGTGTGTATGTATATAAATGTATGTGTGTATATATATATATATAATACTAAATACATATGATTTATTAAAATGAAGTGGTTAATGTGATTATGGAGGCTGAAAAGCCCCAAGATGTGCAGGGTGAATCAAATTGGCAAGCCGGACACCTAGGACAGCAAATGGTTGAGTTCTGGTCCTCGTCTGAAGGTCTTAGAGCCAGTAGATCTGATGGTGTAGTTCCACTCTGAAGGTCAGCAGGCTTAAGACTTGGGAAACACGTATTTCACTTTGAGTCCAAAGGCAGGATAAAAGGCCAGTTTCCCAGGTGGAAGACTGTCAGCAAGAGGAATTCTCTCTTACTTGGGATAGGGTCAGTTTTTTTGTTCTATTCAGTCTTTCAACTGATTAGATAAGGTCCACCCATATTAGGAAGGGCTATCAGTTTTACTCCGTTTCTGGAATTAAATGTTAATCTCACCAAAAAAACACGCTCACATAAGTACCCAGAATACCCTTAAACCAAGTATCTGAGCACTTCGTGATTCAGTCAAGTTAACACACGATTAACCATCACAATGATATGCAGGTTTCTAGCCCCTGCTATACAAGAAAGAGTGGAAACAATTCTGAGCATCATTAGACAATACGCAGCACAAAGTAACATTGTCTAAGAGAAGGTAGAAGAGGAACCTGTGGTAGGAACTGAAATGTGGTTATGTGATGATGAATTCAATTTGAGAAACATGAAGTTTAAGATACAGTGATATATTCAAGTGAGCATGGCAAAGAAGCAGTTCATGGCTTACTTATGAATCAAAGAAAAGATAATGGTAGTAAAGATATAAATTGGAGAGTGATGGGATTCCAGATGACAAGTAAAGCATGGAGATAAGAGAAATCTCTTGTTAAGCACTACAGTTAAAGAAAACAATAGCATCCAGGACTAAGTTCTGAGAAATTCTAATGCCTACAGGGTAGATAGGAAGATGATAAGGGGGAAAAAGTGGCTGAGAAGGAACAGCAGAAATTTATCTTTTTGAGAAAAGCAGAGAGTAAAGTATCATGAACGAGAGATGAAGGAAATATTTACAAAGCCTAGATGGTCATCTGTATCAAGTAGAACTGGGAGGACTAGTCGATGAATGAACATAATCAGCTATGCTTTACAATATGGTGGTCATTATTGGCTTTAACAGAAACAGTTTCTCTAAAGTGTTTTAAGCGAACGCCAACTTGATGTTATTTGAAGTGCCTGCAAACTTATGGTTTTCATCCCATGGTGGACTAGATATCTGGATAATGTCTAAAAATGCTAGAAAAAAATGTGGTATTTTTAAATGATTGGATGAGGCGGTATATAACAAAAGAAAGTTATAGAGACCAGAAATCAAACAAGAACTCTGTAAAACCTTAACAGATAAAAGTATAAACGTTTATAAAAGAATAAAATAGACATGACTCTTTAGGGAGATTTAACATGCTTGTGGGCAGAAAGACTCAATATTGTCAGGTTGTTAAAAGTCCTTAAATTAATCTATAAATTTCAATCCAATACATTTAAAATCAAAATAACAACTGTATTTTTTTATGGGATCCAAGAATCTTAGATTCATGTGGCAAAGCAAATGAATAAGAATTGCTAAACAATTTTTTAAAACTAGACAGTGGGTATGGATTTACATTATCACGTATCAAAATACATCCTATGTAAAATATCATTCAAATAAAGATATGTGTGTTATAATTAAGATGAACCACACCTGCAAAACCCTAAATATTTCTGAATGGAAATATATGGAATAGATATCATACACATACAAATGAAGAAAGATTGCAGAGAAAAATCTGGGAGGATAAACAGCAAATTTAGCAAACTTAAGAGTGGTCTGGGGCGCCTGGGTGGCTCAGTTGGTTAAGCGACTGCCTTCGGCTCAGGTCATGATCCTGGAGTCCCGGGATCGAGTCCCGCATCGGGCTCCCTGCTCGGCAGGGAGTCTGCTTCTCCCTCTGACCCTCCCTCCTCTCATGTGCTCTCTCTCTCTCGTTCTCTCTGTCTCAAATAAATAAATAAATAAAATCTTTATTAAAAAAAAAAAAAACTTAAGAGTGGTCCTTCTCAGAACTTAGTGGGGTTTGGGGTATTATTAGTAATATCTTATAACATGAATATATTCACTATTAGTTGGGAAATTGAAAGTTCATTAAAAAACAAACAACAAACACCGGAACTGAAGAAGCAGAGATTATAGGCTAACAGATATGTTAAGAAGATTGCCCCTGGAAGGAAGAAGGAAGGAAGAAAGGAAGGAAGGAAGGAAGGGAAGAAAAGAAAGAAAAAGAAAGAAAGAAAGAAAGAAAGAAAGAAAGAAAGAAAGAAAGAAAGAAAGAAAGAAAGAAAGAAAGAAAGAAAGAAAGAAAGAAAGAAAGAAA